>NC_056750.1:613558000-613785500 GCF_019279795.1 Protopterus annectens | reverse complement strand
ATCCAGATATGAAAAAGAATAACAGCTTTATTCACAGAATTACAACTATTCTTCATTGACTTGGAGTAGTATTGTAGAGCCATCTGAGGACAGCGTTTATATGGTGACTGATTTTGTTTATTTTTATTCGTTTACGCTGTCCACAAGCTCTGTCGGTTTGCTGTGCTACTTCCTGTTGTGTTATTTTCTTACATAAGGTTAAGTTATATTTACAATTTTAATGCTCATTGTTATATAAAATGTAATGATGACTTCTTTAAAGCAATAACATGTTGAATGAAAATGAACCATTTTTATATTAAAAATATGAAAGTTATAAATCATAAAATGTTTTTGTGAATTTTAAATGATTATCTTCATGTTTTTGGTAACGTTGTTGCCTCACAGTTAGACGTTGTCTGTTTGATTCTCAGTTAGAGCGTTTTCTGTGTAGCGACATGTGTGAATGGGCGTTCCTTCATTGAAGGTTGTGCGTTAGGCCCGGCAAGCCAGTACATAAAAATCTACTGCCAATCATTAGCGGACCGGAGTTCCACTGTGGCGACCCCTAACCAAGAAAAGCTGAAAGACACAAACAAAAACAGTGACTGTAAGAGGCTAACCGTTAGCAAAACATGCATATTGATCAAATCCAACAACTATAAAGTATGTCACAACTGACCTAATGAACACATGCTCTCTAACAGTTCCTGCTTCATAAGTCCAGACGTTACACATTCAACATAAGTATAGCATATTAAACACAATGGTAGACAACAGCATACATCTGTAAAAAAAATCACTGTTTATAAACCTACTGAGTACAAAAGCAATCCACAAATAAGGTGATATTCAACTAAGTGGAAAAGACAGAAGGGGAGGCAACAGGGAAGAGGAGGAGGTTGCGAAGACACTGGGCAGGGGTTACAAATAACAGCATGTTTGTCGATAATACCCTTCATTCTTTTTATAGATTTTTAAATTGATAAAGCTGCCAAGTTTATTTTAATGAATCAAAATGGTGACACAGGTTTTGAAGGTATGTGAGGTAGTCAAGAGCTGTAGTAGCCTTATCATGAATTACCATATACTTTCCAACTTTCTGGCTTGCAGAACATTTCTGCATCTTTTTTAACTGATTAAATAGAAAAACAGTGCTCAATTGCTGTTGAAGAAAGAAAGAAATGCTATCCAGACACAGAGGTAATAGGGTAAAAAAGTGAGACATATTTCTGAGGCAGCTGTGAATACATTTCAACTTATGAAAAGACAGAAAGAGAAGAATGCACGATTGACATCATAGCATCATATTAGGCATCCTTTGCAATTGACCTGACCTGCAAAATTGAACAGTTGCTGAAACCACAAACCTATGACCAGACATGAGCTTTGATTGAAGCATCTAGCCCATATGTATTCAGTATGATCAGCTGGAACTGTTCATGTCACACTGTTTTTGCATTGTTTTAGTATAAGGCCTTATGTGTTGCTTTTTTATGACAAGGGATATTTTGACTGTACTGATACTTTCAGGATAATTTAATTTTAAATAAAATAAACTTATAAGACCTGAAAGCTTTTGTGGCCCACAAGTAAAATACTTTTAATCAATCAAAGACAGTTTACCACAAAAAAGTCACAGAGATTTAATTTGCACTTTGGCTCTTCAAAGTTGAAATACGAACAGCAAAGCATATTTTTAGCAAGACATGAATAAAAAAACCTGGTACTAAAGGTATAGAAATATGGGAGTGTTTGGATTGAAATGCAGGAGTGCTGGCTTAAGGGCACACAGTAGGTATGTGATCAGAGCAAAGAGACGATAGAAATCAGTGCTGAGGGCTAAAATGCAAAGCAGATTGCACCAGATGCAAATAAAGCTGCTTTTTTAGACATTTGAAGCAAGCAGCTGATGCAACATTTAATATAGTGTCACGGGATCAGCAACACCAAGCATAACACAGGTGTGTCTCTCTCCTGTTATACTGCACAGATTGGGGAAAGAACCTGGATTTGTTCCATCTTAGTTTGTGCATAGTACTTTAAGACATGGAAACTGATGGCAGTGCTTAGCACAGAGTTACAAAAGTGGGGTATGCAATAAATAGAGCAAAATATAGCAAATTGAACCACCCAACTAGTAATAAAATACATCCATTATGAAGACCCAGAGTTGGATTGTCTGCAAATATAGTGCAGAGACAAATTCCTTGAATACCCCCCCCCCCCCACACACACACACACACAATGTTTATGCATTATTTATTTATTTATTTTTTTTTGCAGAGGGGCAAGCCTTCCTTCTTTACTCTGCATATCCTGTTATTTGTATTGATATTAATTGACAGTTGCACAATATCAAAAATTAGAGAAAGCACCATTAAGGATAAAACAGCACTTACAATGATGATCCTACAACAGAGCTGATACAACCTTTAGCCATTTTGGGAGCTACCACTTCAGGGAATCAACCTCAGCGCTACATTTACAGGGAATAAAACTCAGCACTACATTTGCAGAGAATCAACCACAGTACTATAGTTACTGCCAGGGCCAGCCTTTGGTCAACTGGTGCCAAAGGCAAAAGTACTCCACAGTGCCCCCCCCCCCCACACACACACACACACACACACACACACACATATACACACTACTCACTGCCCCCATCCTGGTCTACCTACACCATCCAGATTACTTTTTTCTTCATTTTTCTCACAGTTTGTCTTACTCTCTAGTTTTTCTTGCAATCATTCAATACATTTTAAAGAAACCATCTCTTTACTACAATAAATAAATAAATAAATAAATAAATAAATACTGGTAAAGCACCCCTGCTAGAGTGGAGCCCTAGGTAGCTGCCTAGTTGGCCTATGCTCAAGACTGGCTACGTTTATAGGGAAATCGACCTCAGCACTACATTTACAGGGAATCAGCTTTAGCATTACATTAAAGAGAATCTATATTAAATGAGATGCCGATTTCCTTTAGAAGTAAATTCTAAGTGTTTATTTTACAACAAAGGTTAATTGTGCACCTTGTCAAGCAAAATAACAACTGTGACCAAACTTGTCAAAAACTGTTCATCTAGAGTTTATTAATAATAAATTTTTCACTAGTGATGTTACCCCTTTTCTTCTTGCTGATATATGCTACTGCTTCACACTTAAGCAGATTGCTTTAATTCATTAGGCAGAAGTGTTTCTTTTTAGGGGCAAAACAAGAGTGCTATCTGATTAGGAAGGCTTCCTAGAGTCTTGCATTATATAAGTGGAAAATGATAGAATGAAATCCTTGACTACAGGATGCAGTTTACTATGCACCAGATATACTGGTAGCTTAATTAGCTGCACTCATTTTTACTGGTCCTGGTAACTAACATATGTTCAGGTACTCTGTTTTAATGGCTAGATTGTGTGACTTATTGACACATTGTGCAGGCAGAAATGCCAGTCCAGTGCACTTGTTAGTGTACACTTCCATTATTTTCTCTTCCATTATTTTGTTACATTTCTGACTTAACCTCTTAGTATATTTATAAGCATTGCAGTAGCTTTCTTTTCTTTTTTTTTTCTGACAAATGCAATAAATAAATCTTCTTTGTCTGACTTTCATGGAATCAGACTTTAGTTGTCGTTTTTATCACATGTAAAACCAAGAATTCAGTTCCCCTCAATATGGGATATAAGTAATGGCAGAAAAGGTGAAGGCACATTGTTCCAGAATCCTTGTGGTAATGGGAACAGCTTCTGCATATTCAGACACACAAGAAAAACATACTTATGTTGCCTTGTTTATGCTTGGTTTCAGACCTTGATTCAGCTCAGAAATATATATGAGGTTATTGTCTATCCTTCATAAGAGGCATGGCCTGCCTAACAAGAGGTCTGTGTTGTCACTGCTATTTTTGGAATCTGAAGTTCTAGACTGCTGCAGAAGCTGGGGTGTAGGAGTGGAGTGCAGACCCTCACTGTGAAAATATTCTGGTGTTGGGTGTGAAGATATATGAAGGCTGCCAGCCTAGCCAGATAGAATTTTGTAGATAATTCTGTCATTTGTAAATATTAATGTAAGCAACATGCTTGTTCTCTTTGTTAAATGTTGAACTTCAAAAATGTAACCACATTGCACTCTGCTGGGCTAAAGCTGATAAGTCAAGCATTCTATAATTCTTTGATCTCAAACTCAGAGCCGAGATGTCTGGATGAAGGAATACTTGCTATTGTTTTGAGACCAGAGTTAATAGATAGAATTTGCATGTATAATGGCTTTTATTGCTGTACCTTCCTGACCAAGTGCAAGATCAAAAGGGCTGCTAAAGCTAAAGACTGTTAGCCTGGGAACCAGAGAAAAAATGATGTAATCTGAAATGAGTCAGTAGTACTAAGTTATCAATTTAAGGACAGAGAGACTCAGGGCATTTAGCATTGATCTTGAGAGCATCCTATATGTAAGTTTATTTTAGAACTGTGTTTTCTCTTACATATAGCTAGGAAATATGAAGGTGACATTAGTTTTTTTTTTCTGTATTGATGTCAGAACTTTTCTACTGTATTATTTTAAGCATTTCACTGTAATCTCTGTGTGCTCTTAAGGGAACTGTACTTTACTGTGTATGTATTTGTTATCCTTCCTCTATGTGGACACCCCTCACTGGTGTTAGTGGTAAGGATTGAGGCTCCTTGATTGTTGGGCAATTGCACGGGTGTCACATATTAACTGTCTGGCAGTGGTGAGATATCCACACCACATATTAATTGGTTGGAAAATAATAATTGGCTTGTAGTGGTGTGGGTAGTGTGAATTCCTGTACCTTGTTTATAGTGATCTCTGAAGGTATTTGTACTCTAAATCACCCACGCAGTGAATACTCAGAGTTCAGATCATAATTGTTTTATTTATTTTGTTAGCTTAGTTAGTCAGGGATAGCAGGCAAGCATGTCAGCAGAGGAGTACGGAAAGCTGACAAGGAGTCAGCTGGCTGAGATGTGCCAGGCTAGGGGACTGGTGCATGGAAACATGACTAAGGCAGACATGATTGCAGCTTTTGTCACAGCTGCATCAGAAAACATCAGTCAGGATGACAATCAGACTGGCAGTGGAGGTGTATAACACTCAGAGAAAGGACAGCTCAACCTTTCTGCAGAGGACTTAAAAATTCTTCTGGAGCTAAAGACACTTGGGTTGGAGGCTAGGCATTTGTAAACAGAAGCAGCAGAAAGACTGAGATGTCTACAGTCTGAGGAGAATGAGAAACTGCCACACCTGGAAGCTGAGGAGAAGAAAAGGCAGAGACAGCATGAAAAGGAGATGCTGACTCTTCACCAGAGTCATGGAGGTAATGGGGAAGGGAGTAACCCAACCCCAAAAGCACAAATGGTCAGTAAATTTCTTCCAGTTTAAAGAGGGGGATAATTTTACTAGTTTCATACATATGTTTGAGAGGGTATGTAAACAGTATGATTTGACCAAAGGCTCCGGGTACAGTCCCAATGGAATACTCTCTCTCCTTCCTTCAGGAAGAAATTCTTAATTACTAATGATTTCTATGGCCTATTTCTTCACCGTTAAAGAAGATAGCCTTTCCATTTATTCACCTAAGATGTTAGCCATTAGTGAGTCTGCTGATCATAAAGAACCCCCTCTCTAGTTAATTCATTTCCCAACAGGTTGCTGCAAATTCTGTGACTGCTGCTCATGGAGGCGCATGTACAACAGAATGTGCCAGTTCCCTAACTTTGCAGCACACTGTTGTGCAGTGCAGAGGAACTATGGCTGTCTGCCTACAGTCTGTTAGGCGACAGTCACTATATAAGCCAAACCTCCTCCCTCTTGCTAAGATAGTCAACCACTCACATTTGTCCACCCCACCTGTACCAGAAATCAAACAATGGTCATCTGGATCATATACAGGATTCCTGAATTGTTAATTATTAGCTTCAACAGCATATATGTATTTATTTGCCTGAGCCTGCAGTCATTAGCATTGCTGACTCACATTGCTTTGTTTTCTATTTTACTTCTTGGGCCGTTAGCTTTTTGTGTAAGTTCTCATGACCTCCCTGCATTTATATCAGTAGCCAGCAGGCTCTCTCGTTTATTCCCATATGTCAATGATATTCTGACTAGTGATTCTCCTAAGAGTCCATAGTTCTGTATCCTATATGGAAGTGTTAGTGTTCTTGGTGGGACAGCTAACCCACATGGACTGTTTCTATGCCTGCTTCACAGGCTAGGTTTTGCCCTTACCTCTGAACCGGATAAACTAGGTACTAGAGAATGACTGAATACTGTGTTTAAAGTGTTGTTTAGCTGAATAAAGTTCCTTCTCTGAGAAGGCCCAAAGAGAAAAAGTTACACATACATAAAAGAAAGTTTGTTTGTGTCTTTCGGCTTTTCCCGGTTAGGGGTCGCCACAGCGGAACTCCGGTCCGCTAATGATTGGCAGTAGAGTTTTACATGCTGGCTTGCCAGGCCTAATGCACAACCTTCAACGAAGGAATGCCCGTTAACGCATGTCGCCACACAGAAGACGCTCTAACTGAGAATTGAATGGTCAACGTCTAAGTGTGAGGCGACAACGCTACCGCAGCACCACCACCGCAGTCATACATACATAAAGGAAAGTACTTGAAATTAAAACAAAGTGCACACTATCCATTATTTCTAAGGGAAAAAAAGCAATTAGCATCCAATAAAAGAGTAACAAAGCAGCATCTCAGTACATGGAAGTATTGGTACCAATTTAAATAATTAAGTCAAAAAGACATAACAGTGATTACAATATAAAAAAAAACACTACACACACTAAGACAGGCATAAGAATCAAAGTAAAACAAAAAAGCAGTTGTAATGGGATCTATTTCCAAAACAAAAATAAAACATTGTATCCCCTGAAATGGAGGGAAAACAACCTACACAAAAATAAACTATTCCTTATAAAAATTAAGAAAAAAAATCATATTTGCAAATGAGCAAGCCCCCTACACTCTCCATGTAAGAGCTTTCTCCCACACCCTCTTATTTAAATATAGTAGTTCCATGGTTGCCTAGCCATGGGAAAAAGTCAAACACTAAGTTCATGTATGCTGCTACACCCCACCTATTCTGCTGCTTATTAACCTGGAAAAACAGAAACTAATCAGCAACATCCAAGACCACCACCATCCAAAACCATAATCTCTACCCATTCAAGGGATTTTCCCCTTTGTTTAGATCATACCATTTCACATCGGACAAAAACAACAATCAGATAAAATAATGTATATTAACACAAATTCATATTAGATACCGCTGGACAACTGGACTTCAGTGTTAATGGCCGCCTGTGAACAAACAACATGCTCCCATTGCATTGCACTTATACAGGTTAAGTATGCCTTTTTATATTTTGACGGAGTTAAAATTAATTAGAGAATGATTTAGCAAATATTTCAGTGAGTCGTACAAGAAAGAAGTCCTAGGATTGTGCATTTAGTTAAGAATGGAATGGGGTAGGGATGCAGTCAAGGCTGTGTGTAACTACGAAAATATATGCTGCAGGATTGTAGGACTATGATGGGAAGCATGTGAGTGTAACATTAACTGAGCATATTAGCTGTGCAAGGAGCCAAGAAAGGAGGGAGTATGGATAGGGTAAACTGTAGCCAAGATAAGGGAAACAGTATCAACTGAATTGCTTGTAATAGAAGCGAGGTAGGTTATGATTAGAATCTGGAGGAGTTTAATAAGAATTAGCAGAACGTTTAGAGAGGGGAGTTAGCTCAGTGAGTATATAATATATGAAGGTGAGTGAAGCATGGCATGCTGAAAAAGTATAGTTAGTAAGCAATATGGCATGGTGTGATTAAAACTAGATCAATCAGGGGTAGAGAATGAGAACAGAGAAATGATAACTGGACAGAAGCTAGCCCAGGTTTGGAGTCTACAATCCTGCTATAGTATTACAGAATATTTTTATTGAGCCTGAAATATTTTTTTCCAGATGTAGAGCTTATGTTTGATAAGTGTGCCTTAGGCCTGAGTGTGCCTTCTGTGGAAGGTTGGGCGCCGGGCTGGCAACTCGACACCGTAAAACTCAACTGCCAATCATGAGCGGACAGTGATCTGCTGTGGCAACCCCTAACCAGGAAAAGCCAAAAGAAGAAGATTATGAGAGAAATTGTTTAAAGATCTTATTTTAACAGTTGTCAGTGTCCTATGTCAACTTTTTTCCAGGTATCATCATAAAAAGCTGCCAGTGGTCCAAGATAAGGATGAGGTAAATATCTGGCCTGGGCCTTAGATTACCTATGGAATTTTTCTAATTTTTCTGTGAGATAAAGTCTGAGCTAGTCAATAAAGATAAGCATAGAAGAAAGAATAGTGTTGAAAGTATCGGAATAGCTTTGACTGGCATCACCTATGGCTATTATCTCATTAAAGATAGCAGAGGTGCGTTTTTAGAAACTGCCAGAAAGAAATGATTCACTTGTTTGAGAGTAAAGTAGAAGATCAGTATTTTAAAGGTTCTGATGGGCTAGGTTTATATTTCTTTTTACTGCTTCTCTAACTATGATGTTTGGAAGCTAACAGTTTAGAAGGCTGTTAGTCATAATTGCCCATCTTTAGAGTTATAGGTTATGTCTTTGTGTAAGAAAGATTAACCTCTGGATGTCATTTCAGAGTTATGTGTGGTTTTACTCAAGTATCTGTAACATCGTATCATTAATAGTACAGATCAGCTGCGTTTTATTACATATACATCTGGCATTAAGATGTAATATTTTGGACTGAATCCATACTGGAATAAATGCCTAGACTAGTGTTTCTGGAGGAACTAGTTGATTTGCTAATGACACTGTTTTAGGTTATGTTTTTGAGATTTGTTTACATGACAACGCATGGTTACATGAGGAAATATGCCATGGAATGAAATGATGTTTGCAGTAATAATGGGTGCTGGTGAGTGGGGCATTAGTTATTATCTGGAATAATTAATTTATGAAGTTTATAAATTTATAGTGGTAACATTGTTTTAATCTACTGCACCATATGTGATACTTTAAGAGTAATATTAACATACAGAACACAAATCTTACAGTACTGGTGGTACGTATACTTTTAAAATTACTTTTGTTAAAAACTTTTTTTTTTCTGCAATCAGCTGTTTCAGTCCTAACAATCGGCTAATACACTTATGTATTTCTACACAGTAGTGATGGTTTGGAGAAGTTATATTAAGAAGTTAGGGAATAATTAATTGTCTGTTGTTACTAACATATGTTAAACATAACTTTACTTCTAACCTTACTGTGTAGCTGTCCCTTTAGCTTCTTGTTTTTTCCTTCTTTATTGCTCACCCCCTTGCTTAGAAAACCAAGGTGCCTCTACATTCTTTTGTTGTTGAGCCACAGTAGATATACCTTGTTCTATCTCCCTTTCCTTATAGCCTCTTGATTTAAGTCTAACAGAGAAATTATTCATTTCAGTTAGATACAGATGCTTATGACTTCATTTATGTTGCAAATCCAGTTATACCTGTTTTTAAGACCTTGCCAAAAATACATAAGGACTTGAGGGACCCCCCCCCCCTTCATCCAATCATTTCTGGAAGGGGTTTATGTTTAACATATGGTAGTAATAACAGACAAGTTATTGAAGTGATTATGAGGAATTGGCGGATTTTAAAAACAGATGATGGGCTGAGGGATCTGGTAGGTGATAAACCAAGGTTCACATATAAGAGAAAACCTAATTTAAAGCAAATGCTTTGTGATAGAGATCCCTTTAAGCAAAATGGTAGAATAATGCCATTTAGCAATAGGAAAGGAACATTCCCCTGTTTGAATTCTAAAGCCTGTATGTTTATAAGTAAAGAACAGGTTTTTGTACATCCTGTAACAAATAAAGTGTATAGTCCGAACCACATAGCTAACTGTAATACAGAGAATATAATCTATTTAGCTAGATGTCAGTGTTGTGCATCGTTTTATGTGGGGAAGACACTTTGTAAATTTAAGGACAGGATTTTTAAACATCTTTTAGATGTTAGGTTAAAAAGGGATCATAATGCCTTATTTCAACATATTAAGGGAAATGAAGGGCATTGCTTCTGTTTTCAGATCTTGCAGTTAATTACAATCAATTCAAGGGGGGGGGGTGTTAAAAATCTTACTAAATTCCATGAGGTAAAATGGATTATAGAACTGGGGGTGGATAGACCCCTGGTTTAAATGGCATGGTTCCTTTAAAGCCCATTTTAAGTAGGCATAGACCTTATTTTTAACTTTTTAATTATTTGACTGTTTTAGGTTTTTCATTGGTTAGTTATTTGTATTTAATGTGGTTAGAATTGCTGAAGGTTTGCCTGATGAAGGGATTATTTCCCGAAAGCGCTAACCTGTTGTGTGGAATAAAACATTTTGTTTTTTCAGCCGGGTGGTCCACACTGCTATTATATGGTTTAGTTATAAAACTTATCACAAAGAAATTAACAAGTGGGAAGCAATAGGCAATTGGCAACATCACATCTATCTTATCAATGCATGATAAATGTGCATTATAACTATACTTTGTGCATGCTTATATGGCTAACAGCAGAAAGATGAGATGAGTAATAGTTATACCTTAGATTGAAAGACATACAAAAATGTCAAGGGATGGCATACTGACTTTCTACATGAAATCTAATAGAAGGCACAGTTTAGATTAAATATAAATGTGTGTTTAGAATAATTGCATATAGGCAAGTCTGTGATGAAAGGAGAAACTGCCAGCGCAGCTAGCTAGAATTTTGTAAATAATTATATGACATTTATGAATATCAAACTGATTTATACAAGATGCTTGTGTTACGAATGTATTAGAACTGTATGTCATACAAGATGTTGGTGTTACAAATATATTAGAACTGTATGTCATGTGTTTATCAAACTAATTTGTACAGACGTTTGTGTTGAAAAGGTATTTGTAAACTGCTTGTCTTTGAAACGTATCTACAGTGTGCCTTACTGGAGAGTACAGAAATGTATATGCACTATTGTAACTGCTTAAATGTATATTTTTTAACAGAGGAAACTGGAGGTTTAACCTCTGTCCAGCAAATTTTAGAAAAATATCTGAAATGAAATATCACTTTATAAGCTAAGTCATAAAGATGCTATCTCACAAGTTTCAATGCAGCCAGAAATGCAAAGTCTGTACTAGGAAGCTTTCTATATTGTATTTGTGGTGAACTAATTACTACTTTGGAAGACCGGAGGTATGCAATTCTTATATGATTTCCAGCACCTGCCAAATATCTGAGCAAAAGCCCTTGTGTGTGTATTTTTTTTACAGGTTGGTGCTAAATCCTGCCAGCTTCCAACAATGGGGGTTTTGCATGGGAACTAGAAGTCAGATGACGAGAAGTGATGTCATTCTGCAAGCTATCTCAGAAGTAATATTTCAGATATTACTTTAATAAGACTCTCACTGAGACAGAGTATTCTGTATCCTGCCTTGGGCCTGACAACAAGAAGGACCATTCACCACATCATCTGCCTTGCTCTAATAAGTAAGTTATTAGATAATAGTATAATTCTCTTAGATACAGTGAGGAATATAGTGAAGCTTAGTTTAGGTATTGTTTTTCTTTATTTGTATGAGCCTGTCCTTCAATGTTACTTTAAATATTTCCTGTGATTTGAACTCTGATATCACTGTGAATATACGCTTAAGCATTTTCTTGTTTTTTTATTATTTATTAAATATATTTAAAACTTTTCATTGTGGCTGATCTTTGTAGAGTAATTTAAGTTTTGAGAGTACATGCATATTTATTTGGTGACACAGTGTGGGTCACTCCTAGTAGACTTGCTCTTGGCCAAACTACCCTTTGTATTAATATTAGTTTCACTCAGTATATTGGGTACTCTTGGAAGAGCCTTAAGGTAGCTGGCAGGAGTGTCTGGAAGCAGTCATAACTACCTTATAGTCTGGGCAAAAGGAGTTGTAGCTAGTAAACCTGTGCCACCCTTTCCCAGGTGTGTGCGTGTAAATCAAATCTGAATGAGTGTGTGTGTCAGCTACTTGGGCAGGGACATGAATCACTGGTTGGACAGAGAGGGTGCTGGAGGTCTTGGCTTGGACACACTGCTGAGATTTCAACTCTATAGCTTTGCCAGTGGGTTGTCTTATTGGAGATCTGCAGAAAAAGGGATAAACCCACCCCGGACTGACTGTGGTATCTGTGTGCTCTTAAGGGAAATTACACTTGATGCAGAGAGCTGCATCTGGAAATATTGTGTGTGTACCTGGTATCCTCCCAGTGAATGTTCCCCACTGTTGTCAGTGGTAAGGACTAAGGCTCCTTGATTACTAGCCATAGGTGGGTCATCACATATCGGTTGTCAGTGATGGGATATCCACATCACAAGGACATTCTTATATGTTTCCTTCCATTCCACCTATTTTTAAAAGTGCATGCTTTGATGAGAGTAAAAGTGAGAGTAAGCCAAGGAAAAAAGTAAGCAGTTGCTACAGTTTGGACCACACATGAAGCACTACAGTGCTCAGGTTTGACTGCAAATGCAACACCAGCTATTTAAAGCCAGTATTACATTAGAGAGAGAGATCAGGATTGGTTGATCTCAGTCCTCCAACAGTTTATACTTGGGGCAGTTGTCCCTCTCCTTCCCACCTTAGCTACACTACTACATCAATTGACATATTTTATCTTATGACCAAGTTCTCCCTTCACCATCACAGCCTAGTACAGTGCCTGAAAATACTACTGCTGCTGAACCCATCCTATGACCAAATACCATCTCATTTACGCATACTCATAAATAAGATACATGGATACTTAAAGTTCTCTACTTCAGGTATTGTTCCCACATTTTCTAACAGAGAAACATTATATTTCATTCGGAAGTGGTGATTTTCATCCCAGCTATTTCACACACAGCTGGATGTAGGAGTCTACAGTCAGTTGATGCTAAGAGGACATAATATGCAGATGATAAAAACAAAGCCCTCACATCCCATACCAGATGTTTCTCAGACCATGCCTGTTATTTAATATCCTGTCAATTAAAATCAAAGATGAGGAGGAGGCAAAATACATTTAGTGGTGTCATACACATACATTGAGTGTATCTGACAATGCTGCCAATAAAGACAACTCTCACTCCTGAAATACAGGGACCAAATGTCACTTAGAAGTACAGTGGGACCCTCTGTTATATCACTTCCCAGAAGACATTTCAGAATACATTGTGATGTACCTCCTCCAAATCCATGAAACACCTGTAGATGGCACTGTTAAATCCCCGTAACCCCCTCTAATATGTGTGCAAGTACAAACAGATGATCCAGTCTTCCTCAAAAAGGATACACTCTCCATTCATAAACCTGAACCATCAGCTATTGGGTAAAGTCTTCTTTTCAGCACCCTGGCAAATACTGCCCCAGGGAGGCTAAGAAGTGTGACACTACAGTAACTGAAACACACACTTCTGTCTCTCTTTTTTAAAATGTCCAGTATACCAGTCCATAGGTATTGCCCTAGCCTTCCACACAGCATTGAAAATGAATATTAACCACGAACAGCAACAATATCTGGCATCTTTACCAATCCTAGATGGATACTATCCACCTCAGCTTGGACAAGGTGGGAATACTCAGTTCCAACATTTCATTCTAACAGCACCTCCTCTCGGGAATCCATGACCATGGCTCTGGTTTCAGTAGTTCCAGAAGACACTCATTCACCCTCTCAGCAATGTCTAAAAGTGAACTCCAAATTTCTCCACCCTTCTGAGAGCAGCAAGGACAATATCCCACCTCCTCCGCCTAAATCACTAGACAGTTTGCTATAACCTCTTTGCAACCAGGAGGAAATTAAGTCTGCTAAAGAAGCTTGGTTATAAACAAAATGCTATAAAAAGAAACAAGACCATCTAAAATTGAGTGGGTAATGCTCAACCTCCAACACAAGGTCCAACTCCTTTCCAAGCTGAATGGTAACATTCTGTATCCCCAGAGAAAGTTTATATTCTGGAGTCTAGTCTGTCTTAATCTAACCAGTCTTGACTGTCATTTGACTGTCATTGCCTCTGACCCTCACCATTTGCCTTGCAGGTGATGATCCCATATGGCAGCTCTATGCAGCTCTTTCTGGCAGAGTCCAGCCTGTCTATATTGGCCACTCAGTCACCAGGTTCACTGCCGAACATGAGTCCAAGCCTGGCTGTAGAGGTGTTCCCAATATTGCTGTGAGAAAGGCTCTTCAGTTCTTTAACTGAATCATTATGAAGGGCATTCTGGATCATTACTAGTCTGACCTCATTTCTCACGCCAGTTTGCCAAGGGTGTCCCTGCCAGAAGCACAAGTTCCAATATTACAGCAAGGATCACAAGGGCATACATACCCCTCCACCATGATAAGATCACAGTCCCAGGAGTGAAGTGTCTGTTTGGACATGGAATGGTACCATTCTGTCTGAGGAGGAGCCACTGTTTGGGTGGAATATTAAACAGTAGCGGCTACATTGAATGTGTTGTACTTCTAAGCACAGCACTAGTTTTGGACACAGTCTTACTGAGCAGCAGTGAGCTCTTGCTTTCTCTGAGGACCATGGTCAGATGTCCCAGGTTTGCATGGGGATACACAAGTCCACAGCTGAGTAGCAGACAGTTGGAATTTGTTCCAGTGAATGAGAAGTCTGTCTTGATGTGGTTGCAAGTTGCCAAAAGGAAAACATTGTCTGATGTTTATGCTTATAAATGTAACAACTATTTTGAGTATTTGGCCTTCTTTATAGACTGGGCACAGTGGTCAGTACCACCTAAAGTTCTGCATTCCTAATGGAAGATTTCAACTGCCTTAAGAGGAATGATGGAGATACTGGGAGGGGTGTGATCTGGAGGAATGACTTGTCCAATCTTCTTGCTCATAAGTGAACTTCAGCCAAGGTCAGTGCTCAATAACTGGCTTTGTGGTCATGTCATCTTATCTGTGGCTGCATATTCTAGACACTCAGATCAAGGGGGTACTGAACTCTCAACTTATTACCATTCATTTGTGAGGTTGGTTAGAAGGATAAAGTGACAGCTGGACAGACAGGAGAATCTCAAACATAAGGTGAAGATTTCTTAGGTATGCCTAAATAAGGCTTATTCATGCTGAATGAGTTCAAGCCCCACTTCCATAGAGTTTCTTCCCTATAGCTGTAGAATTCATAAACATGGAATCTGAATGGAGCCTATGCAAGGCCACAAGATTTGAGGTGGCAGCAAAGAACTGTGACAATAAGGTAGTTGGGGCTTGGCATGGTGGCAAACGTAGGATAGGGTTGTGAAGACCATTATGTACCAAGCTTTCAGGATAAAAAAGAGGCCTTCCATGTAATGTTAGCAGGAAGGTCTTCATGCTTGACTGATAGGTACTGATAAACTAGTAAGTCCACCAGCTTCTTTTACTTGGGTCTAATTCATACTGCCAAATGGCTTTGGCCTGTAGTTAGGAAAGATGACAGAAAAGACCTCTTATTAACTCCTGAAAGACCTTAAAAAAATAATTTACAAGTGTGGTTAACTTTCGTAGTAGATTTAGCCAAATCATTACAATCACTTTTATGTATCTATTTACTTTGCATTTATTAAGTGGGTCTGTGGACTGCTCCATGACCCAAGCCACAAAACAAAGATACATTCTGTTTTACTTTAGTTCATAGGTTTATAGGTGTTTTCTAGGCTAATGACCACAATGGCCTTTTTAAACCTAGCCATGCAATCCAAATCTCTGACAAGTTCTGATAGCCTTGATAAGTGTAAGCAGTGGCTTGGAAATGAAACATTTACAAGCTAGGGCTTGGGAGATGAACCATTTACAGGTTCCCTGTGTCATTATAGACATAGGTGCCAAACCAGGGATGAATTTCTGTTCCCCATCCAATTGTCCAAGTTGCACTTGAACTGGGTTAGGGAGAAACTGTGCTTTACATGAATAGGAAGCCTGTTCCAGAGATTAGCATTGTCTAGAGTAATGATAGCTTCTAGGGAGTGGAGGGTTTTGTTTAGACTCCTAGCATTGAGCAGTAATACCTTTAGATTATTCTTGGTTTTGATTTTCTATGTCGGAATTACTTTCAGTTTGGCATTGCCTAAAAAAAGACACTATGGGGGAAGACAATGTTTTAGCTAATATTACAAAACCTAGTGGGGAGAGGTGCATACCATCCCTAGCAAAGCAGTGTGGTCTGTTGACCATCTCCTTTCCAAGCTGACAAATACTGAACCCCCATAGAATGATACCAAATTATTAAAGTCGATCATCTTTTGTTCGTATTGTGGCATCATCCTTGGAGAAGGTAAAATACTGCTCAATGCTAGGCTTATACCAGCCTGAGACACATATTTCAAGAGCTCCATGATGTCTCTCTTCATATAGTCTAGGGAGGTACATCTTAGGTCAATTATTCCCACATGGACTATGACTGAATCATGCTGGTACTTGCAGTCCAATGACCTGAGTGCGGGCATAATGTGGTGGGATCCTAGCACCTGATAAGCAACTGACCATGTCTTTCTCCTTACTCAGTCTGGTGAGAGGGACATCACTGTGGCTCATGATGTCATCTACAATGACCAGAATGTTGGATTGTGTGGTGGCTTGCCTTATGGGCTTAGAGGTATTGGCTCCATGAGATGTGGGTCTGTGTGTTGATGTGGCTGTCATTTTGAAACAGTGCATTTGGGGCTGCTGGGGATATTTGTTATGTGTGCTTTATCTAAGAGGTCTTTGTGGTTTAGGAAGGTTACATTTAAGTGCCTCAGTATATGTGGGTCTATATGTCTGCTTTGAATTGTGTGTGAGGGTGCAGCGTGTATGCTACTGACAACCTTATTGATGTTAGCAGTACTTTTATGCATTTATTAAGTGGGTCCGTTTACTGCTCCATTACCCAGGCCACAAAAACAAAAATAAACTCTGTTCTGCACAGACAGAATTACAATATGGAACCTACAAAAACATGAAACCTGAAATTTTGGTCCTGGAATCACAAAAACAAAACAGCAAAATCAAATGACAATAGCAAATGTCCACTGTCACTGTTCTCCTGTAAAGCTATTTTTGCAGAGGACAATCCCCCTGCACCCCCAATGTGGAAGAATATACCACCACCATTCCTGTGACTTATATTTATTAACTCCAGCATTTCCGTTCCCTTAAGAAAAGTGAATACGCCAAGACAGTGATCTTGGATTTTGTTTATGTAAATTCCAATTTTGCTCATTCAGTATTACTATTCTGGGTCACTTACTTATTCTTTTTTTTTGTTTAACCTTGTTCCTGAAACTGTCAGTGTTAATAAATTGGAAGTATAGTACTGGGATTTGTTAAAGACTTTTTTAGCTATAGTTCTGGACTGCAGATTACAGTGACAAGTGTGGGATCCCACTAGGTGCTGGGCCCTATTTTGTCCAAATTGCTAAGGCCATCCCGGTCCAGAACTGTATACAGGAGTTCATCACTATCACACTCCTATGGTATTCTGAAAAGTTGACAGTACACATGACAAGATATTACAAGTCCTTATCCTGTTTAGGAAACTCTTACTGAGTACGTGTTAGCATAAATCACTTCTGGACTCCAGTGTAAATACCCCTGTACTTAATGCCATTAAACCCAGACTGCCACATTACTCACTTCTATGTCATGGACAGGTTCCCCTCAAAGTCCGACTTTGTTTGATAGCAGATAAATGTTTCAGATGAAAGAATTACCAAGGGATATTAGTTACAGTATATATCTGCTGGAGACATTGTTTGTTCCAATTTCTGACTTCTAGAGTAACCCCCTTTAATTTTTACTCTATAGACATCTAGCACTCTGCAAACTTTGTGTCCAGATGTAGTATTCTTGAAACCCCAATACTGCAAACTTTCTCTGTTCACATGTCATTGGGCCTCAATGAAATCCAAGATTAGTAAATGTACTCATTAACCATCAGCTATAGATATGATAAAGATTAGAAAAGCACAGCTTTAAATCTCTATTGGATTTCAACCTGTAATTTCTCTTATTCAGTGAACTGCACTAATCTGTTTTTTATTAATAAGTCACTGCATAAGCTTCCTAAGTACAGAATTTTAAATAGCAAGTACGTAGCAATAGTCTAGAGCATTATCCCATTGAGTTTTAAATAGCGAGTATGTAGCTCCAGAGCATTATCCCATAACCATCTTGTTAAACAAGAATGACAGCAGCCTTTTTCAGATCTCCAAAACCTTGTAGTGATTTTTTCCCCATCCATTTTGCCTCCTCACAGAAAACAATCAACACCTCTCCTCATTTCCCACATATACAGGACCCACTGAAGGTTCCTCTAGGCTCTACCCAAGCCATGTCATGGGCGGGTGTGGTGATTGAGCACACTGGTGCCGAGTCATACTGCTTCCAGGGAGTGTTTTACAGTCATGCCCTAGCTTGTTCCCTTCCCACTGCTTGCAGTCAATGTTTGAGAGTTGTCATGTAATTGGGGGCATGATGGTTCATCATTCTGTTTCTGTGGTAGCTCAGAAAATGCCTCTTCCTCTCCTTCTCTTTGGAAAATGCCACTCTAGTGTATCCGTGACCTTCTCTAGGACTGACTGTCCCTTCCAGCACTTCAAATGCCAGAGTGCCAGTGAAACTCAGGCTGCCTGAACTGTAGACGGGACTTTATCTCTCTTTAGTATGGCATTGGCTATGCTTTATACTGACGATCTGAATAACTCTGCTGAAGGAGCAGCTCATTTAGGTTCTATTTCTACAGGATCCTTGGTGGGGGGATAGTCACACACACTGTCGCTATAATCATCATTTTTGTTGTGTCCTGTTTAATCTTCTTCTTCTTCTTTTGGCTTTTCTCGGTTAGGGGTCACCACAGCGGATCACCTGTCTGCTCACAATTGACAGTGGAGTTTTATGGTGTCGAGTTGCCAACCCATTGCCCAACCTTCCACAGAAGGCACACACATGCACGCACTCAGGCCTAGGGCCAGTTTAGAGTGTCCAATCCACCTACAGCATGTCTTTGGGATGTGGGAGGAAACCGGATCACCCGGAGGAAAGTCACGTGACCACAGGGGGGACATGCAGACTCCGCACAGAAGGCACTCCAGCCAAGGATCGAACCGGAGAACATCTTGCTGTGAGGTGGCAATGCTAACCGCTGCATCACCGCAGCCTGTTTAATAAGTGTCATATATACCAGCTCTTCCCCTGTATCTTCATAACCTTTCCCCTTGTGTAAAAGCTTATAAAAATAAATATAAGGAATCACCGTTTAGCTTTAATTCTTCAGTAAACTTCCTTTTGTATTCTATTTTCTTCATTAAATAGTTCTGTCTGTAGCATTTATCTACTTATAAGAACATGAAAACAAAAACAAATAAATTATTCTGGCTATGTTATGCCAGTACCTAGTACATAACACAAGCAATTCTGTGGTTTACTTGCATTTTCTAGAGTAGATACTTTGTTAGAGAAGTGTTACTACATTAAAGTTTTTCCTCTCATTGACTCCCCTTGCTATGTCTAATTCACCCATAGCTGTGTGTCTGTATACATATTGGACAGGAATCATGAACACCTACACCAAGTAAACATGATCTGTATCCAAGAACATCCCTACCCCATTTTGTGTGCCATCTATTCACTCAGAAAGATTATACTAAGTGCAGACATAGTCTACATTTTATGGTAACCTTCATGAACCCCCCTTCAATATGTGTTGCCTGTTCACTCAGAACAGTGTACACATAGTGTAGGCATTCAAGAATCTGACCTAACATGCATCAGTGTGTGTATAAATTCTTTATTCTATTTTCTTTCCTGATTTTCTAATATCCATAATCATGTAATTATGTTTGATGATACCATTTATTGAACTGTTAAATATTGCTGTGTCCTTTTCTTCCCCAATTTAGCTACACATAATAGAAATAACCTTGGAAAGAGATAATATGCACAGTTTTGACTTCTGATAGAATTATAACTCAATTTGGATATACTCTGGATGTGCATTGTATTCCCCACTTGTGAAATGAAGCCATTTACCCAGTCCTAACAGAAAGGGAATGATCTTGTGAACTGTATGCAAAGACATTTACTGTAAAGACATTGTGAAATATTAATAATAATGAAATAACGTAAAAGCATTATATCTACACTAAAAAATAGATAAGTGCAGTTATATCTACACTGGCCTTCTAATGTACACAAAAACTAGTATCAACTGTTTTTTACCCAGATTGCCCCAGAGGAATATGCACACTCAGATAAGCTATACATCCTTTGACTGTGAAGTGCTCAAATAAACTGCCCTTATATAACATTTTTGGTAATTATTTTTACATATGGATTTCCTTTCACACATAAGCATGCCAATTCATACTGTACCTGATAAGTCAGATCAATGTGATCAAGTGACCTGAAAGTTTTATTCCCAGACTGCCTCACTACTTCCCCATCAAAGATAACCACTTTTTTGCTGTGCTATGTAATGTTTAACTTTAATCAATGCATTTAAACTTGTAGCACAGACACATGCATTGTCAACTCCCTGAAAAAGTGATATTGATGATTATTCAACAGTGTTCAAGTAAATGTAATGCCCCTTGCTATCGCACTTTCCAGAATCTTTACTGAAAGATGGCTGTATGGCCACAATCGGACCATTTACTCCTCTGATGTTGGACTCTACTTAAAGTGAAAGAAATAAAGGCCACAGCAACAAGGTATCTGAACATGTTACTCTCAGAGACCTGTCACATGCTGCCACTACAGCAAAGCTATATAGTCATTTAACAGAAACTTCTTCCTAGCTTTTATAGATAGTCTGTATCCCCAGCTCCCCTTTAAAAAAACATACATTCTGTCTGATTATTCATGAATTCAGAGTGGATAAAAGTGAAAGAAATAATGGCAACAGAAATGTATTTCAACATAATTGACCTTAGACATACATAGTACCCCTCCCTGAAAAGGCATAGAGAGGATTCTTTTTAAAACAATTGCATAATTGCCATTTTTGCATTCACACACATTTTACTTCCCCATCTTTAACCACCAAAATAATCATTTCTGGACCGATTGACATGTGAATGTTTGATAATGTGTCTGGGTTCCTGCCAGGAGCACCATTTGATCCTCCTTATTGAAAGTTCCAGCCACCAATTGCTGTTACAAAAATGTAACTATAAAGACTACTACTGTGGCAGATGTCTGTTATTACCAGTGTTCACATATTTACCTGGTGTCTTTCCAACTTTTTTTAAGAGGTATCTGCAAAACAAAACTGCCATTGAACATCTGAATGCCTGCACTTCATTCATTGATCTTTACTCACATTACTAAAGACTGCTGAGTAAGTTCCAACAGTGGCTACTTTGAGCAACCAATATCAGAGCTTACTTTACATAGTGAAGTGCCTTGGATCGGCTAATGATGGGATAGCTATGTAAAAGGAATGGATGTGAGATGCCATGCAAATAAATAATACAATCTCTCACTTTCAGGTAGAATAGTCTTCTCCCTTTTAGTGCTTTAGGGCAATTATTTCATTAGTATAAACAATCTAAAAATGCTGATACCTGAAACACAGCACAGTACAATACAATAGAAAACTTTAATAAATAAAGTCTTTCACTGCAAAATAGCGAACAGAACTTCTTAGAATGAAACAGCTTAACGTATTTATTAAAGATTCTTATTGTGTCATATTGTATCATGCTTCTGGCAGCTCTAGAGTTTTTTGTT
The DNA here is from genome assembly GCF_019279795.1 of Protopterus annectens. Taxonomy (NCBI): domain Eukaryota; kingdom Metazoa; phylum Chordata; order Ceratodontiformes; family Protopteridae; genus Protopterus; species Protopterus annectens. The sequence continues at coordinate 613,763,755 of NC_056750.1, read as the reverse complement.
TTGTTTTTATGATTTAATAGTACATTGTGTGTATTTTGTGATTATTATTTCATTAGGATATTAATTTTACTAAAAAGTAATACCCGTACAGTTTTTAATAACTATTTTGATATAACAGTTTTTATGACCAAGAAAAATGGAGAAAACAGTTTCTGTACCTAGAATTCCGTCATTCTCTACATATGCTAAGATAACTCATCACAATATTTAAACAGCTGATAGCACATTTACTTCACTTACACCACCTGTTGCAATTTATCAGTTTAAATGTCCCTAAAATTAATTCATACCCCTTCCATTAGAGAGACAATATTGAATTATCTGGAGGACCTAATACCAGTATATTGGTGCCTCTTGAGGAAGGTATTAGGAAAATCTAACCGAGCTGAGGCATCTTCAAATGCTTCAGGAACCCACTTGACCTAGCAATGTCTCAGCAAGCCATAGTCTTCCTAACCTTTTTACTGCTAATGATCCTGCCAAACCCTTATTCTATTTTACTGCAAATGTAAGATAACTGATTCTCTGCAGGCAAATCCCCTACTATCAATGCCCATAGGATAGAACTTCAAGCAATAGACTTGTGCCCAGTCCTGCACTATATTCCTACCTGCACATGTAGTGTTTTTCTTTAGTAGTATACAGACACACACAGTGCCTCCTCAGGATAAACATTTTTTTCTCTTATTAGAAGAATAATTGGTGAAATATATGCATTAATGACAAAAGGGCTTTTGCAACTTTTTATAGTTAAGAATGATATTGATTCTGCTGGGAAAAGTATTTAGACTCTTGCCCCAGGGAAAGTTATATTTTCCTTAAAAAAATAGAATTATTAGAAGGCATGACTTTTAAGGGAAAAGCAAGCCAAATTTCTTAGCAAAGTTAGAGGCCTTTGGAAAAAATACTTTGTATAAGGAAAATAATGCATCCAAAACCCATTAACTTCCTGTCCCTAGATAAGACATCAGGAATGCATCTGCTAGCATTCTAAAACTAAGCATATGAGATTTGGGAGACATAAATTGAAAGGTGAATATTTAATACAGCACACAGTGGCTGAAACTGTAGACTCATTTAAGGACGGGTTTATGAGTAGATCCAGCTATGAATTTTTCTAATCATATCAATCGATTAATGATAGTTATAGAACTATAAGTTGTATAAAAAGATTTATACCGTCTAGGAAATCAAAAATGATGAAGTCATTGTTTGTTGGTTAGATTAGACCCAAACTTGAGTATGGAATAACAATATGGAAACCCTATAAGAAAACAAGCATGAGTAAACTGGAAAGAGTACAGTGAAAATATATCAAGGGCCTCCATGGATGTGCAAATGTAAGTTATTATGAAAGACTAAAACATCCAAACTTGTAGAGTGTCTCTTATAGATATCTAAGAGGAGATCTTATTCAGGCATGTAAGGCATTTAGAGACAACTACCTCTGGGAATGTTTGGGATTATCAAAAAGTACTAGAGAATCACCAGACAGCCTATGTAGAAGATTCTATAGGAATGAGACATGTATTAATAGGTTCTCTGACATAGTAGTTGATACATGGAACAGACTACCAAATTACATTAAACCAAGTACTAGTTTAGATATTTTTAAGAACAGCCTGGACACTTATTATGGGAAAAAGTGTTGTGGTCTATTGGCAAGCTAGAAGAGCATTAATGCCTGTACTTGAAATAGTTGTATGCATGTATGAATCCATCTCTTCTCTAGTGTTGCGGGACAGCAGATGACAATTCTACTTTGCTATATCATATTTTTCAGCTTTGTATTTTAAGATAACACCTAAACAATTGCCAGAACTCTACAAGGATCTCCTTTAACATAGAAATACAGACTTCACTGATCTTTACTCCTGGTTCCAGAAACTGTGCATGGAATTTACTGGCACTTGGTAAATCATATTTTTAATTTGTTTGTCACAGTTGGTTTCCTTACACTTGGAAAACTGTTGTTATATCCCATTTCCTAATCTCTCCTACTCAGGGTGTATACTTGCTATAGCCCTTTAATTAATAATCGTAATACCTATCAATTTCTAACATCAAAAATGTGTTTACTGATGTCAAACATTTTAATAGTGCTGGTGTATTTAGTAATAATTGTGACTAGCAGTATTTGTTAAAATTACCTCTAAATTAAGTTAAATTTGATTGATAGTAGAATCAAACAAGCTTATCTAGTCTGCCTTTTTAAGTGTCTTAGCATTGTACCTCTGTACCACCCTTACCTTCACCTTTATTTTTCTACCTGGCCCATGCCCTCCTGAATTGAGTCTGTGGATTCCTTGCCCCCCACCTATTCTGTGCTTTGCCCCCCCCTTCTCCACCTTATAAATATGTACTAACCTTGTACATGGCCCTAACCCTAACGTGCATCTTAACTTAAAAAAGTCCTTCCCATAACACTACCATTTCACAAGATGGCTTGGACACTCACCATGTGTATTTGCACATGTATGCATGCACGTACACACACTAAATTTATCCCCTAATCTAACCTTAGCCCCAACCCTAAATGCACATTTATACACACACACACACACACACATACATCTGTACTCAGTTTCATCCCATGTGCCTTCAGTTTTGCATTCCATTCCTCTATCCTTTGCTGAAGTTCTTTCTCAGAGTCTGCTTATAATGCCACATTGTCTGCATACAGCAACTTTGTCGATCTGCCCCCTCTAACCTGTTTGATAATGTAGTCTATCACCAGTATGAACAGCAATAGACTCAGAGATGTACCCTGATGCACACCCACACCCACTGGAAACCCCTCTGTGAGACCGATTACTGTCTATACTTGAGTCATTGGGTCCTTGTACATAGCCTGCACTAATCCTACCAATATTTCTGGGACTTCAAACCACCACAGGACTGCTGAAATCAGCTTTCTTGGGACCTTGTTATATGCTTTCTCCAACTCTAGGAATGACTCTCCTCATCTCGACTATATGTCTCACTGCAAACATTGGGTCAGTTGTGCTGCATCCTGATAAGAAACCGAACTGTTCAGCTCCCATCTTACTTTCTACTACCCAGCATATCTGCTTATCAATCACCCTCTCCAGAATTTTCATGCAATGTGACAGGAGTTTGATGCCTCTGTACTGTCCACAGTTGTGGATGTCCACTTTGTTCTTGTACACTGGCATGAGTATGCTTATTCTCCAGTTACCTGGGATAAGCCTGTCTCTACACACCTCTGTGAGTACCCTCAGGAGCCATTTCTCCCCTATCTCACCCAGCATTTTTGTCATATCTGCTGTGACCTCATCTGAGCCTGCTGCTTTCCCTGACTTCACTTTCCTTAGTGCTGTTCTTACTTCTTCTATGATGAGTTCCTCTTCTTCTCTCATTGTAGGCTGTGCCTGAGGCAGTAGAGCATCTCTGGGGTTTTTTTGTTCAGGAGCTGCTGGAAGTACTCCTTCCATTTGCCTTTGATGTCCTGTGGACTGGTGAGCAGGTTGTTGCTGGCATCCCTTATGGTCTCTGACTATATCTTCTTCATTTGTCTGTCTTTGCCTTGTGCCACCTACTGAGATGCTGGTAGAGTGCCTCTGATGCCCTGTTCTTTACAAATCCTTTCTTAGCCACTTTTTTTAGACAACCAGTATTCTTTCTTAGCCTTGTCCATCTTTTCTATCTCCTACTTTTTCCTGCACTCCCTTTTTTTTTGATGACTTCCCGGACTTCTGCATTCCACCGCCAGCTTTCCTTATGTACCTTATTTCCATACCTGCCTCTATTCTGCAGTCTTCATATATGAGGGTCTGCCATTCTTTTTCAGCTCCACCTATTTCCTACACATCTTGGGGTGCTACAGCCCTGAGTAATTCTTTGAACTGTTGTAATTTCTCTCTAGTCAACTTACATGTCTTCAGCTTGGTCTCCATTAACCTTAGAGTATTCTCTGACCACTGCATCAAGCTAATTTTAGCAACAATGTTTTATGCTGTGGGCCAACTGTTTCACAGGAGATGGAAACACTCAGCATGCATTTTGGAGGTGGGAGGAACCCCACAGAGAGAAAGTAGAGTGTGCAAACTTCAAACAGGCATTGGTCAGAGGTCAGGATCAAACCTTGTACCTTATGCCTGGGGGAGTAAAGACCTTAAGCATTATGCCAACTAGTCTTCTATTCTTTCAAGAAGTTTGGTTGTATGGATGTTATTCAGGGTTATATATTACAGTGTATATTGTACTTTAAGGACAAGATATAAATTCCCAATACAGACCACAATGTCATTTTGCCTACAATGTGTCCTAATTTACCTCTTTTAAATGTATTATTTTATTATGTTATTTTGATGACTGGGGCTTAGATAATGAAGATCAATTGTGGTCAAGTCTATCTACCTGGTTGCAAGCTACTAATCTTCCTCCAGCTTTCTTGCCTTCCTGTTATGTACTATAATAGGTTTACCTCTAGTAAATCTTACAATACTATGACAGTTAGGATGCAGATTTTTTTCAGAAAAAAGGCAATCATTGAGTCACCAAGCTCCACACATTTAGGATAACCCCTTCAAACCTACACGCACCTTTATTTAGGTATTAAGAAATATCACGTAAAAATTCTTCCTTTATGCAGTGATTTCTACAGAAAGGACAGACAAGAGCTTATGTGCTTTCAAATTTAGCATTAAGGCTTTCTGACAAAATTCTAACTGTATTACTTGTTGTGTCTTTCGGCTTTTCCCGGTTAGGGTTCGCCACAGTGGAACTCCAGTCCGCTAATGATTGGCAGTTGATTTTTACGTGCTGAGTTGCCAGCCCTAATGCACAAACTTCAACGAAGGTACGCCCATTCACACATGTCTCCACGCAGAAGATGCTCTAGCTGAGAGTTGAACCGGTCAGCGTCTTATTGTGAGGCGACAATGCTACCGCAGCACCACCACTACTAATTTTCAAATATTTGAAAATATGAGACAGGTAACCTTGAACAGTGTAAGTGGGGTCTATATTATATCCTCGAAAGCAGTAAACAGCGAACGCTATTTACAGAGAAAATGCCGTGCAGCAAACTGTAAATAGTGAGATTGCACTACAGTGAAGATCGGAAAATTTGCCCTTTCCTCACTGTAGTGCAATCTCAGAGTTGGCATATATAATTAACTGTGCCCCTCACAATAGCAAATTTGATGTATGGCATTTTCGCTGTAAATAGCGTTTGCTGTTTACAGCTTTTGAGGATGTAATATAGACCCGTGTACGTGCACTAATGACATAATTCTCTATTGCAGAAGGTTTAGAAACATTTACATAGAATGCTGTGGACTTTCATGTCAAATTCCAAAGACAAAATTCTTCACTTTAGATTATGATTAAGCATCAAAATCCTTGATAATAGCTTTGCTACATCTGAATCTGAAATTAATTTTTTCACAAAAAAAAAATGTAGATGCATTTAAAAAGGAAATTACTCATATTTCACTGGACATTCTGGATTTTGTTTCTTTTTTTCCTTGGGATCCTTGAAGTTTAGTCATCAGATGCTTCAGTGCAGAATGGTTGAAGTCCTTTTGCAAAGTTCTCGACAATACTGAATATCTATTTTCATGCTTCGTCATGTTTCAACAGATATCAAATGAAAGAAAGCATTAGATCAGAAATGTAGTCAGTTCTGTAAGAGTTTTTGCAGTACACTCTTCAGGAATCATGATTACAGTGCAATCATTATTTGGCTTTAATATCAAATGTTACAAAACACAACTGTGGTGTTTTTACTGATATACAAAAGCAGCTTCCTGAATATTCTCTCACCTATGGCCTACTCTTTGGATGTCTTATGGTATTCCCCCTTTATAACCCAAAAGGTAAAAAGGTCACGCAGACAAAACATTCAGTAAAAACTGCAAGAAAGACACAGCCAGTGTAGAATCGGTATCAGGTAAAGTCTTAAACTTGTAGTGGAGTATCATGGGGTATATGGAAAGGACCTCTTAAAGACATACCCCTGTTTCAGCTAAATTTCTTCTGAATGCCCATTAACTTTTTAAGTCTTTATGGATACATTCAATTCTGTGTGACTTTTTACTCTTTGGTTTGAATGTTATTTTGGATATTTTGCAGGCAATCTAATGTTGATGGACATCAGGCTTGATTTTAAGCTGTGTGTTTCTAAAGTATATCCACTTAGACTGAACTGAGGAGATCAGAAAAAAACATGTCACGCCTACAACTGGTGGGGTTTAGCTTAACTGGCCTGAATGTAACCATAAAGACTTAAAAGGTAAAAAGTCATGGTAATAAAAGGTAGTAGCTAAGACACTGATATACCCTTAAGGGGTCATTTCCATATATCCCATGGACCTCCACTACAAGAAGTTTAAAGTATTACACAGTAAAAACTCTAGCCTGGCTGGTCTTTCTTGCGGTTTTTACTGAATGGACTTCTTCCTTGCTGCATTACATTAGGAATATCTTTTATTTTCTTCTTTTTTCCTAATACAGCAGATCACTTTGGAACAGTCTGAAAGCAATCTGAGTACAGGTTTTGTGCATAACAGTGCAGAAACCACACAGTGAAACAATACCCTTTTAGGGTGATCTTGGATCTTTGTTTCTTATTAATGGGCAAGTGATTATAGATCTTGGACTAGAAGGAGCTGTAAATAGATAAAGAGGGTACCTCAGCCAGCCAACAAGTTTATTTAGAAAAGCATGTGAAAACTGTAGTATCCAAAGATACACAGAGATAATGTGAAAACTTGCAGATTTTACACGGTCAACAGAAGTCAGGACTGAAACTTCAACACAATAACTGAATGAGAGGAATGTTTTTTTTTACCCATGTAATGCAGAAATTAGGCCTAGATTTAAAAAGCTCAGGAAACATTAAATCGCTGCCTTAGTAAATGTGGAGAGTAAAGAAAACAATTGTGGCAAATCCGAGTAACACAATGATTATATCCTCTGTCTGCTTTTATTTACAAATATATATTTTTAGAAATGTTTATCAGTCTGCCCATTAGAATTACAGATTATGTCAGATGGGCAGACCTTCCTCATTCTCCAAAAAGTTTAGCAGAGGGCATTTCTGTTATCACTCTTAACAGAGCAGTTAAACATAGCATGCTTTTAAATGTTGTGTTTTTTATGTCTGGCAGGTGGACTTATTTGCATATGCTGGAAATTAAGTTTTTTAGCCTTCAGCACAGATTTGTTATTGCTCTGATGTTCACATACCATTTTGCCTCAAAGCACAATTCCATTAGCAGCTAATTTGCATGACACTTATAAACCTAGCAGTTTCTAAATAAAATTTTGTGTTTCAATGTTTCATTGCTTATAAAGTACTTTATGAGAACTAAAATGAGTGTGCACTGTTTTCCTGTGATTTGACATACTGATGTTCTCAATTTTAAGAAGTACTGTTGTAAGTCTGCCTGCAGGTGACACGAGCTGTGATAAAAGGTTCTGCTAATCACTGCATCATCATTGCCTAAGGGTATACTTAACAGAAGGTTTCTGGGAGTATCCACTTCCAGTCCTAAAAATACAAAGAAAATTAAATTGATCATTAATGTCAGTCTGTATGCTAGAAAATGGTTTTGCAGAAGATGAGGCATGTTTTCCCCTCCACTGGCACAGAATAATACAAATATATCTTCATACAGTATCACCACCATGTGTGTAAATTAATAAACAAGCCACCTATCCCAGTCATCCAAAGCCAGTCTGAAGTATTGTAATTACAAAATTATAGATAATTTGATGGTAGTGCATTCAATTAGATTAGACTATATTGTGTGACAAACATGCATGTGCCATTAAATAAAATATAGCTGTGAAAGTACAAAAGGGGTTTGGAGGGTGGCCTAATGGTTAAGGTGTTTGCCTTACAAACACAAGGTGCAGGGTTTGAGTCTCACAAGGGATAATTAGCTAGGCTTAAAATGGCTCGCAAGGGCAGTTAGCCTAGTACTAATCTATGAACCTATAAGAATCATAGCAGCTTAAACCTAAAATAATGATACTTAAAAGTCAAGATTGTTACTTAAGAGGAGTGCCCAGTTCTGTGTATATGCAGTTATTTACTCTCAGCCAGTTCTACTGATTACCCAGAATGACAAATTAGACCTTGTAAATACCAGAACATTTACTTGGGTCCATAAACATGTTTTCATTAGAAACTCACAGCAGGATACTAATGGGGTCCTTTCTGAAGTCATTTAGGTAAAACTGACAAGAAGTTAAATGTCTCATTTTACTGCCATTGGAGTACTTGCTGATCTATACACATGGAAAGGTATGGAACTGGCAGGATACAAGTGAAAAGCACAAGGCCCAGAAACGAGCCTTGGAGAATATCCCTTGAGACACATGAGGCTGAAATAACAGATTGCCAAGGATTCTCACAGTATATTTTGTGCTAGAGATCAGTTCTTAGCTTCATCTCAGCTACTGTCTTTATGGTGAACTAAGCTTGTGATAACAATTACATGATGTATTACAATGCCAAAGGTTTAATTAAGTTGAGATACATAGCAGTAGCAGACTAGGATCTGTAATCTGTAGCTAGAAATATGCAATCATAAAAAAACAATATTGTCATATAAGCGTTCCCTGCTATTAAGTCATGTTGAGTCAAGTCATTTAATTCATTGTATTAAATATTCTATCATAATTCTAATCCAAGCATTTCATTGACAGACTTTTCACACTAATGGAATAATAATGATGACCGATTTTCAAATCGGTTACCTGCTTTACAAATTGGAATAGCTTCGATCTCTATCCAAAATGGAGGGATGAAACAACATTTCAGTGTAACATATCAGTCACAAGGAATAAGAAGGAGATTAATGCTTTGTTGGCTTTACTAATGAAGATGCCAGGGATTTTGATTGGGTCCATTTGGATGTAGTTTTCACTTTTAACAATGTTGATAATATTAAATGAATCTTATTCAGTGATTTGATGGATATCATTAAATTTTTCCAGAGTAGTTGGATAAACTGTAGGGTACTAGAACTTACAAAGCAGGGAATGAACTACTGATTAAAAGACTCAGTACTGATATTACCATCATTAGTGTGAGCACAGCTAATGCTAAGAATGAATGTAGTCCATTCTTCCTTTCATGTGCTGGTGTGCTTCTACAATAACTCCACATTAGTTAGTGACTTGTTTTGCTTATTCATTCACATTTATTAAGATTGAATGGCAACCCATAAGAACGCTTTTTTCTTTAATGTTTCCGGAGCTTTTTTCCCTGAAACTCTAAAGTACATAAAGCAACCATATACAAACAGCAGTTCTATGACTAGAAATAGACAGGATTCAGTGTGGTACATCCTTAGACAATAACATATATTTTGTATGCACAGCGAACACTAATACGATACTGTATCAGGTGCAAGAGATATCCGAACATAGATTTAAAGAAAAAATACATGCTTATATGATTAACGCAAAGAAAATTCCTATAAGTGCAATGCATGTGTCTAATACATATGCAGCAGATATACACAAATATAACTTGATCACTTGACAGTTTTAAAACCTGACTAACATAGAACAATGAAAACACAAGTATTACAAACTAAATTTGAATCAATAAAACTAAGGTATTACAGGGAATCTGTAAGGTGGGACATGGTTAATAAAGGTTCCTGGAACACAATTTTAGTGCCATGTCATTGTTAACAATGACTATCTCACACTGACAATTACACTGTACCTGGAGATAGTTTTCAAATATATATGTCTTTTTCAGGGATTTGCATTTTAAAGTATGAGATACATTGTACTGGCATTTACCAACATTATTTTATAATGAGACGCTTCATCTTTATTGTTAGCAAAATGTCCAGTAGAATTTTAACATGCTTTCTTTATATTGTTCCATATACAAGTAGTAGCCAAAGCTGGACTACTGGGAGTGTAAAAAAGGTTTTGAGAAGACGTTAATCAGAGGCTTTGAAGGGTTAAGTAATGGCATGTCCTTTAGTGATATTGTGTAGCAACTACAGCTACCCTATAATAAACCGAGTTTAACCTACGGATTGTACTACTTCATAAGGTTTTCTGAATATTTGCACAATAGAAATATAACAGATAGACAAATATTATAAGCTGATGACCACATACCACAGCAGAGAATATATTTTTCAAACTGTAATCAATTATTGATGAGGGCAAGCTTTTTTTTTTTTTTTGCTGAAATTACTTCCTCAAATGGTGACTTGTCCAAATTGGTTGAAACAAGACACACTTTAGATGGAACAGAGGAGCTTAAATTGTCTGTTGATATGTTAGAATGAAAGTTATTTGTTTTTAGATCAATAACAGGATAGTTTGGTCTTGGCAATATTAAGATAAAGTCTCACAGTTTTAATAGCAGTGAATCAAAGCAAGACTGCAATCCTCCTTGCACATAATACAGACATTGCAGTCAATGCCAATGTACAAAGTGATTGGTGTATTGGACTAGTCTGGCTTCTTCATATAATATAATTTTGCATGCTGAGAGAGATGGTTTACAGCTCCACAATTTCACTGGTCTTTTACAGACTGCAGCTTTAAGTAGTCTAGTGTTGCTGTTTAAAAGGGGTTTATGCTGTACAGTGGAGTTACCTTTGAAGTTTCTTTTTTTTAATTATTTTCATTTCTCTTCTGAAATTTATTTTAGCCTATGATTCTACCATGACTGTTTTCTACGCTGACCTATTTTTGCTGACATATGCAACAAATTTTTCAACAGCAAAACTCCAAGCATCACACCTGTCATCCAGCTGTACTCAATAGTTAATGGCCTTGATGACCACATCATGTCCCTAAATGATACTGTTTAAAGATGATAATGTTACAGAACATCTTTGTTCAGCCTTTATAATTTACAAATGTGTATTTGCAATAAGTGCTGTACACACACAGTATACAGAAATATCAGTTTTAATAATAGTCTGAATATTTGCAGGAATTAGTGCCATTATGTCTGTCAAGAACATTAGCACTACCAATAGCTGCTACTGTTGGCCTCAGTTTATCTCAGAAGTCTTTATTCAATGTTTTAGCATCGTCTAGCATCTAAATCATTAGTCACTTCTTCAACAAGGACATTCTTCATTTCTCTGTTAGAATAGTTCTTTACTTGTTTTTTCTTTAGTATCTGTACTGTTTTAGCATTACTGTTTGACTGAAGCAATGTAAATACTATTGTCAGCTTCAGACTGAAGCCTTATAGGTATCAACAACCAAAAATGTACTAAACACGCTTCCTGCAAAGGAGTTTTCAGGTAGTCAAGCAGTATTAAGTGACAGTTAACCGAGGATAAGAGATTTGCCTTCTTGAAGATATTTCCTCACAGCTTGACTATTGCTTAACGATACTGAGAATTTGTCATGTAGTTCTGAAATCTGTCCAAACACTTAGCAAAATTATAAAATTCATTACTCATGCATTTACAACCAACAATGGAAATTAACATTTCAGGTAGTCCATGTCTGAAAGAGAGGAATGTCAATAAACCTCGGCTGATACTTCTTACTACATTTTGACTAAGCTGGGAATGTTCTTTAGATCTTCTACCTCACAGAATTTAGAGAAATATTTAATAGATGGTTTCCTTATGTCCACATTGAAATAGCTCCACAATAACTCTACTCTGCCAAAGTCCAGCAGTTTCATTAGGTGACATTTCTTCCTTCTCATTTTGGTTTGTGAATTTTGTACAATCACAATTCTGTGCTAGCATGTCAATCTGCTCAGTGACTTAAATTAAAAAAGTCACATTGTCTTTCCTTGTACTTTGTGATGCTAAGACGTGACTCATGATCGTTATTTTGCTGACTTCACTGACTGATCATGCTTAATAAAAAAAAACTGTCCGTACATCAAATGTCAAAGTTGCAGTCTTTATGATCAATTCTGAACACAATCAATTTATTTTTTTTCCTAAGCCATGTGATGGTGTAACCTTGGCTCTAGATGATTGTCACTGATGAAGTGACACCCTAACCCCGTATACAAAAATGGGAAAAAAAGGGTTGTAGATGGATGGATGTGTATAAATGCCTTGCATAACAGCAGTTATTATTGGTCCTCTGGAGGAAAGTCTTGATGTCTATGTCATTCAGTTTACAAAAAAAAGAATGTCTCTGTCAGTGACAGACTGGAGACAAATTTTAGAAAAGCAATAAAAGATAAAAGTGAAAACAATATCACACTTTAATGGCAGATGTTTTAGGGCTTTCAGAAGTGAAGAACAGACAAACACAGCACTAATGGAAATGTATTATCCAGTATAAAATGCAGAGGTGCTAAACAAGCAATATTGCCAACAGTGTGTGTGTCTATGATCAAAGAAATACTGTACAGCCTGGAAGTGTTCTTAAGCCTGTTGATGCTACACCCCTGGAAGGGCATTATTTCCACAACAACAGGCATCCTGTCGGTATTATTTGCTTAGAGAATAGGCTATCTGCTAAATTGCTCTGTATTATTTTTTTAAGTACTACATTTCTACATTTTTGATGTAAAATACTCCCTCTGACTAATGTTTTAAGTTGCTGTAGTATATTTAATTGTTGCTGGAGAAAGTAATTTACAGCATATCTACATGCACATATTTCATAGACACACACACGCACATACACATAAACACACATGCCCTGCACTTAACAGCCACTTTGCTGAGTGCATAGATCATCAGATATCTCAATGTTTGCAAATGAATTTAAAAAAAAGCAGAATGTAAGGCATAGCAACTCTTCTACCCCTCATCTGACCCTTTTAATGTCCTTTATTTTGCTGCATGGTACTGCTCTGTCCGTTAATTTTTCTGGTAAACCTGGCTGTTGTCTGTACTCGTACCATGCTGCTAAGGCCTGGAACTCCTTACCTCTTTCCTTCAGGTCAATGCCCTCCCTCCAATCCTTCAAAACCATTCTGAAAGACTTCCTAGCCAAAAACATGATCTGCTCTTGCCCAACACAAGGATAAGCTATTTACTTAAATGTGGAAAAATACTTATTTATACCTTACATCTCCTTACTCTCCCTTCTTCACTCACTCCCTTACATCTATTAATTACTCTCTTTGGCTTTCTCTCTAAATATACCAAAAGCCTACTCTTCTCTCACATCATATTGCAATTTCTGTTTGCATTATACTAACTTGCCTCTAATTTCTCTATTAACTGGTTAAAAAAATGTCTCTAAATTTTAAAGTATTGTCATATATAAGTTGTATCTATTCTTAAAAATGTTTTCATATTATGTCTAATTTGGTATAATTATTTAAACAGTAGTTGTTTTGTATCATTACTAAAGATGGTAGATGTGCTGTTCTTAAAATGTTTTGTAACACTTTCGAGCTTTTGTCCCCAGGCATCTGCTGAAAATGGGCTCCTACCCTTTCCCAGTAATCAAATGTAAATCAATAAATTATTAAATAAAATCACAAAGGATTAAAGTCAGTCAATAATGCTAGGTGATTAGGAGTTTCATTCCTCTTATTATTTACAAATCTACGCTGATGGACAGACAGTTGCAGTCAGTGCTGTCTCTGTATCTCTGTCTGGCTTATGCTCTCATGCACAGAAGCACACAAACATATTTTTTCTTATTTTATTTATTTCAACTGATAGCCATTTCCTTTCTCACTGTCTGACCTTCACAACAGCATAATATGTTGTTGTATAATGGCAGACGTATTTTCCAGTTTGTTTTGTATGAGAATCTAATGAGTTGTCATGTAATACATGGGCAAGGACACAGATGAGAAGGCCAGTTTAAAGAAAAGTGCACACATAGTATGCTTGAATTCAAACTGAATAATGGATTATGTAAGGAAAGTAGGTAGTAAGGCTTTGCCTTAAACCCGAGACTAGGTAGTAAGGCTTTGCCTTAAACCCGAGACCCATTTTTAGGTGACAGCCAAATGAATAATCAACACAACTTCAGGTAGTACTTTGGAAGAAATCAGGCTTAAAATAAAGCATATACAGCAGTATGCCAAAGCAGTAAAATAAAAAACAGAAAGATAATAGGCTAATGGCCTGGTGACCTTTTTAAGCCTAGCCCAGCAGAGTTCTCAGGTGCTACTTGCTCCCTTTTACAGACAGCAAGTAGTCAAATTACAATTTTGTAGCACATCAATGTCCTCTGTCTAGCAGAGACATAGGTGTCACCCCAGGGATAAATTGGTAGTTTCAGATTGTCCAGATTGTTTTGAATTGGGTCAGAGAAATACTTTGTTTTACATTGATGGTAAGCCTGCTCCAGAACAGTGGAAGCCTCTGTGAGATGTATTTGTCTCTTCAGCATGTACCTGTTCAGTTTGCTGGAAAGGGTAAAATCCTTAGAGCATGTGTTTCCGATACTATTGTTTTCACAGATATGGAGTAGGTTCATCAGTACAGGGACTGAGGAGGCCTTGTAGGCTAGGCAAAAGTCAACTCTTTGTAGTCAATAGGAGACATATTTTAGGGATTGTGATCTAAGATTATCCCCATAATTCATACGTTGGAGTCCCTGAATTGTTTTGGTAAGGAATTTCTGTAGGCATTTAAGTTGAAACGTGTCTCTGCAGGTACATACTAATGGGAGCATTGTACTCAATGATCAGTCTAATAAGGGCCGAGTACAGAGGGACAATAGCCTCCCTGGACCTGGATGCAATTCCATTACTTAGAAGTTGTGAGATATAAACATGACCTCCTAACTATGGTGGACACGTTGGTCAAAGGATAGATCACTATCAGTGTAAGTCCTAGGGTCTATATTACATGACTGAAACATTAGGTTGTCGAACACCTAAAAGTCGATCACTAAATGGCAAACCCTTAAGATCAAAAACTGCCATTTCCACATAGGGAAATAATGCTGTTGGCCAAATAAATAAAAAAAAGTTGTAAACAGTAATAAAGTGGGGGGCTGTTCCCCCCACAGCCCCCCAACTAAATATACCAATGCTAAGATCGGTCTACAGTGGGGAAAGAACAAAATCCACAAAATGGCCAAATGACTCATTTCCTTGTGTGGAAATGGCCGTTCACAATTTTCATACTTTGACATTTAGTGATCGACCTTTAGATGTTCGATAACCTAAGGTTTCAATCACGTAATAAGGAACCAGTCCTCAGATCCCTAGCTACAGTTTCTGCCCTAAAAGATGGTAAGTCAATGTTGCAGTTTTCAGTGGTGGCTGATTTGCCACGGGAGACTATTATGCACTTTTCTGCATTTAGCTTGTAGAGATGGTTCTTAGACCAATTCTTGATTAATCTGAAACTCTCCTGGAGGATGATTGTGTTTCTGAGGGATTTTATAACTGCCCAATGTTCACTCTCATCTACAAACTTGGTCTCCCACAGCCCATTTGTATATCTTGGACATCTGAGAAGTAAATGCCAAACAAGAGCAGTCCAAGTACTGATCCCAGTGGAACTCTACTTGTGACTGACCTTTTAGTGGAGGTTGAGTTGCCTATTCTATTTTCTTGCATCTCCAGTGAAAGCCAATTGGCTACCCAGCAATGTTTTTAACTACACCCAGTTAGGGAATAGTACTGAATGCCTCAGCCAAGCCCAAAAGGGGCCGTATGAACTCATTTGCCCTCATCCATGGCCTTTGTGACTTTCTCAGTATTGTTCAGGAGGTTCAGCAGGCACGGCATGACCTTCCCGTTAATGAATACAAACTGACTAGGGTCCAGTGTTTGTAGATTTATTATGTCCTTGGATGTAATATCCATGCCAATTCTTTCCATGGCTTTACAGGTTAGACTGGTCAGACTAATGGGTCTACAGTTTCCTGGGGCAGTAAAGGGGCCACCCTTGTGCAGTGGAATGACAGTTGCTATCTTTCAGTCTATGGGCACAAACTCAGTCTCTAGGCCAAGATAAAACAGCTTCATGGGGAGGGGTGGACAAGGCTTGTTTGAAGCCAATTAAGTTAAGAGGCTCCCTGGTATATTATTAGGACTCATTAATGCTGTATTCTTTACTTGGAGTGTGCCTTTAGGACCGTCTCTGTGGTGATAACAGGGAATCATATGGATTTTGGTAAGTCTGCAGTGGTGACCAGGAGAGGAAATGGTAGACTGAAGTTTACACTGAATTTATCTGACAGCAGATTTGCAATATCATTTGGTGCGGTAAACATGATGCCATTTGCCACTGGTTCAGCATACTGCTGCGTATTTCTTTTCAGCTTCCTAACACAGCTGAAGAACACCTAATGGTTGTGTTTATCTCGGGGGTCATATTTAAGTTGAATTTGACTTTAGTGGTTTTGACTAGACTCCTCATTTGCTTGTTAAGGTTTATGATTATGTTTTTCTTATGTTTACTGTGCTTAGCCTTGATTTTTTTTTCATCCCGTTGTGCAGCTTGTTTAAGGCTGGGATCCACCAAGGTGGTTTATTTTTGGAGATTTTGTTCTGCCCTTTTTTTTTATATACAGTGATTGTAGTAAAATCAGAATGCCTGGGAGAAGGATTCAGCATAGGTAGCTGAATTATCTTGGTTTAGCGGTGGTGGTACAAATTTTGCCAATGTATTATCCCACAGAAGATAGTTTGATTTAGAATAATTTTTGAACAATCTAGGGTTTGAAGGGAGTCCTTGTTCCAATATAATTTTATCAGATACCGCATTGTGGTCTGACCTTACTACAGAAGATAATACAGAAGGGGGTGGGGATGCTGCAGCTCCCAATACTTTTGAGGATCAAGTCAAGGATGTTGTTTCCCCTTGTGTGAGTTTTAGTCAGTTGTTCCAGAACGTTCATGTTAATGAAGTCCAGGAATTTCTGGGCTTGCCTGTTTGAGGATGTGTATATTTCCCATGTTATTGATGGATAGTTGAAGTCTCCCAGAATTTACCATGTTAGGTCCTAATCTTAGTGACTCAAGTTCATTTAGGTATCTTGTGCGAGAGTCTTCGATCATGGAGGGGGATGTGTAGCTGGTGATGACTCAGTAAGGAGTTCTCCTATACTGGTCTGGCTAAGGACAATGTTT
Source organism: Protopterus annectens (assembly GCF_019279795.1). Taxonomy (NCBI): domain Eukaryota; kingdom Metazoa; phylum Chordata; order Ceratodontiformes; family Protopteridae; genus Protopterus; species Protopterus annectens. Next base: position 613,746,756 of record NC_056750.1, on the reverse strand, counting down.
GGCTTATCATGCTACTTTACCAGTCTGGTGGTATAGTTATTTAGTTATTTTTCATAAAGGTTGATACACCTCCACCTTGTTTCCTTTCCTATGTGGTACCTTGTCTAAAGGTGTTATAGCCCTGTACTGCCAGGGTGCTTTCAGCTGCTTTAAACAATGTCTCAGTTACCAAACAGATCAAATATGTACTCCATGTTGAGAAGGGCTTGTAGAGAGTGGAGTTTCTTGTTCAGACTTTTGCCTTTACCAGCTGTACCTTTATTTTGGGTTGAGTAGGTCTGGCTATATAGGTAGTTTTAGTATGCTGATATAGCCTAAAAACAGCACCATGGGGGTAGATAAAGTTTTTGCAAATATTCATAAGCCTGGGGTGGGGTGCAGGCCATCCCTGGAGAAGTAGTGCTGCCTCTATTCCATGGCCATTAAAGCTGACAGATATTGCACCTTCTTAGAACACCACCATTAACTAAGCCTATTGTTAAAATCCGTCATTTTCGCTTGTACTGTGGCATCATCCTTGATGAGGGTAAAAGATACTGCTTCGTGCTAGATTCATACCTGGCTAAAAACACAGAATCCAAGAGCTCCATCATGTCTGCATCATTGTACAGTCCAGGGAGGTATGTCGCAGATCATTTATGCCAGCATGTACTATGAATTGTACTTGTACCTGATGTGTAATGACCTGAGTGATCCCTTGAATCCTGGTGCCTGCCAAACACCTAACCATCACTATTTCCTTGCACAACCTGGTAAGGGGCAAGTCTGTGTGTCTGACTATGGAGTCACATATGATTAGGATATTTGATGCAGGGGCTGCCTGCTCAGTGGGCTTTGCTCCTGTTTCTTGATGACCTCTGATCTTGTGTGTTGGAGCATTTTATTTATTATATAGTTATTGCTATATGATGTGAGGTGATGCTGAAGGGGCATATTGCCTGTGTGGTACTTAGGAAGCCCTGATCTTTGCGGTTTTGGTAGGTTTGAACTTAATACCTTAATACCTTAGCATAAGACTTATTGAGAGTATTGCAGGAGTTTGGGAGTGATATATGAATTGGCTTACAGCTGACAATCTTATGTCGAGTACTATATGCTATGTGTGAGAGATATGTGCCTCCAGCAATAACAGGTACAGACATCTCTCACATACTATGTTATGTTGTTTTATCAGCAAGTGGTCATCAGTCAGCATGATGCAATTCTTACATTGCCTCAATATACCCATCTCAATCAGGCTGCCTACAGGAACTGTGGGAACATACTAATTAATGGCTTAATCATGATAGTTATGACCAACGAGGTTTTGATAAGTCTGGTTATGGAAATGGGTGGAGCAGCTGACCGCTGAAGGCAGGAGCAGTGGAAATGGGGCTAGAGATCTGCATTGGAGCTCTGTGGGAATGGTACTTAAAATTAAATATTTACAATGCCAGAGTTTCGAGGCAATTACAGGGACAAACATTTATATGGATTGCTGAGGGCTATGGAATGTGTCTTTTTATGGATAGGGAAGAAAAGTAAAAGCTCTTGCACAGATACCCGACTGTAGAGCACGTCCGATGGCTGTGGTGTGCTCAGCACAGCTCAATTCCTTCCCTTTTTCATTGAAAAAACATTTATGGCAGCATCTGTATCCTGTCATGCTCTTGAACAAGAGCAGGTTAGTGCAAGTAATACAGAGACAGCTAATAAGATTACCAATCAGAAAAAGCTAATGAGTCTGACAATTGTGTGTGTGTGTGTGTGCGTGTGTGTGTGTGGGGGGGGGTGTAATTTAAAAATCATGAAAAACTTGTAGCAGGAACTTAAAGCTGAAACTCTTGAGATTTATAGTACAGATACTGTAATGAAATCAAGGCAACTAAATGACTAAGGTTTGTTTTAAAAGGAAAAGTTACTAAAAGTGCAAAGAGGTGGTGCTACTTTTATGAAACATTCTTGTATAGAAAAAGTGGCTGGATATTTTTCCAAAGCAATACTGACATACTGGTTCTTCAGAAATCTTTTTCAATAAAAACATTGTGGTGTTTGTAATTCTCTTTACAGTTGCAGGTCTATACTTACTGTACTGATATATTTCATAGTATCCTACATTGCTAAGACATTACATTTTTATACAACAGTAATTTCATCTACAAAAGGAATTATCTAGATTCTAAGAGCAGCATCCATCAACAGGTCAGGGTAAACTACTAACCAAGTTTCCCTTGTTAACTTCATTTTACATGCTTTGATTTAGTTAAGATAAAAATATTTTTGCGCTCCCTACATTTTCAGGCAATACTTTGGCAACATAAGGTAAGTGATCCTTTGAAATTCTAGATGTAGGCCACTTTCACTTAAGCCCCTGTACACAGACATGTTCTAAGGAACAGTAGACTTAAAATACTTAGCTTTTCAAATGAGGATTTAGCAATGGTATACAGTGATCCCCAAAAAGAGATGCAACTTGATACAGGTGTGTTATCATGGCCTTTGCACACTGCATTTATTAAGGACCCTGCACAACAGTGTAGTTCTGTGTAAAGCTGAATCAACTTCAATAATTTTGTATGCATGTATCATCTGTAATAATTTGTTATGGTTCTCACTACAGCTGTCCACATGTCATGTACCCGAGTCCCTCTTTAATCTTAAACTCAAGCTCCAAATCCCACACAGTGTCAATAATCCTACTTGCTCAGTTAGACAAGGGCCCAACAAATGGGAAAATGTTTATGTAAACAGTCAGTGGAAATGTAGAGATACAAGATCAGAACATTCCAGTACTATGCATCATGACTGTTGTGGAGGACATTTTTGTATGCATCATCCATTGTTCTGCCCAGTTCTCAATGTACATTATACATGTACACACCTCTGAGCTAGTGTCATTGGTCTTCACCAAGAACGGATAGTGTTTGGCTTTAAATCCCCCCCCCCCCCCAAAGGCAGGTGAGCTGCTAAAATTGCCAATCTGTCCTATCCTCCCTAGGCCTACTGATGAGGGACTGGGTACAATAAGAAAACCAAAGTGAACTTGGTTACAGTCTGGGCTCAAACCCTCTACACATCAGAATTCACCCAAACCTCTACATTTTTCTTATTCTTCTTCAAAGGGGGGGTTCTTTGTTATGATTTTCACTATAAAAATATTCCCCTGTTGTATATATGTGAAAAGGAATTGAATTTAGAAGAACGGACTGGCTGTCTTCTGCATCAAGAATAAATTGGAACGCATTCATATTTTCAGCAACTCTTCTCACCAAGAAAATCATTTTGACAAATAAATTGTTTGCCACTGTGACATTTTTCTTAAAGCTGTAACATTCTGATTCATTTTGTGGAATGAATCTTAACATATTTTTCATGATGGTTTTCTTTATAGTATTTTGGGGACCTGGATTTTTTTTTCAGTTTTGACTGTCTATCCAGTGCTAATTGTGGTGAAACTTTCTTCACTAAAACTTCTTTTTTGGCTTTTTTCTTACACTGATTTTCACATTCAATATGTCTGTAATACTAGAAAATATTACTTTTTCTCTGCTTCACTTTCAGCTTCTGAACATGGAGGAATCTACAAAAAGATGAAACAAGTTTGTTCTTGTTGTCTTGAGAAATGTGTGTGAGCACATATGAGCGTGTGTGTGTGTGTGTGTGTGAGAGAGAGGAAATCACATACAAAAATCATAGTATCATTGAAATCAAAATACGTAACAGAAAACAGTAGCTGCACCATGCATTTCCTCCATTGGTTCTACTAGCCCAGCACACATGAGACTACAGCATTACAGCCAAATAATCTACTGAAAAAGCTGTACTAAAGCCCAATATACAGCCAACCATAAAATATCACTATAAGTATCAATCAACAACAGCCAGACCTCTCTAAATTCATGGCCACAATTAGTCTAAATTTAACAACACTAAATGTCCACTCATCAAATCTAAAGTAAATCATCAGTAAAAAAAGGTACATGGAAATGTTTACAGCCCTGTGGGAATATAAATCCAAATCCAGGGCCTCCACAAAACAATGTCATAATATATAAGGTTCTTCCTACTTTACTGGCTTAAAGACTCAAATTATTTCACACTAATGTTTGCAACCTTCCAGCAAAATAACTGACATACAGACAGTATCAACATACGCCTCAAATATCTTTGCAATTTCTGAAACATAGCTGAAGTCATTAACACCAGACCCAGAAATGAAAATACTGCCACCGAGTACATTATCCAGAGCAATATTTCCAAATGAAGCCAGAGCTTAAATTGTACCATCCAATCTATAACATTATAACATCTATAACTATAACATTTCTATTTTGTGGGTTTGAGGTTTTTTGTAGATTGGATGGTACCAATTAATTTGTTAGATGAGACTCTGGCTTAATTTGGAAATAAAGGCTTATAATACATGTTTTCACTGATTATTTTATTGTTAAATATCATTATATTTGGAAAATAATAAAAAGTATTTGAGAAAAAAAAAGGTTTGGCACAAATTCTTTGTTAAGAATTTTTAAATAAATATCCATGTTAAATAATGTTGAATAATACTTTGCCATATTAATTCATCAAAAGACTTTTTTTTAAATATGAAGGAACAGTTAACCATTTTATGGGCTTCTAGGTTGAAACAGTTAGCAAGTGTTCCTAATTTTGTACATTTGCTCCACATTGTGAGAGGTAGTGTTTGAAAGCTACTATACGAGTTTAATCAGTAAAGCTCATTAATTTACAGTTGAATGAGTAGTAAATATTACACACACACACACACACATATATATATTTATGGGTTCTCTTCAGATTGTCGAACTTTTAAAAGCTCAACTTTCATATGGCTGAGCCCATATGATCGAACTTTTAAAAGTTCGAACCATCTGAATGGGGATCTCCATAGAGTGTGAAATGGGAAGATTACTGCAATGTAGTGCGATCTTGGAGTTGGTATATTTAAATAGCGAGGAGTGGGGGGTGCAGGGGGGCTTGCCCTCCTTGTAGCACTGTTTAGTTTTTTTTTTTGTTTTTTTTTGTTTATTCACATGTTGAACATTCAAATGTTCAATCATAGGTCTCGGCCATATGAAAGTCGACCATTTGGATGTTCGATTATGTGAAGTAGACCCATATATATATATATATATATATATATATATATATATATATATATATATATATATATATGTGTGTGTGTGTGTGTGTAAGTTATATACATATACATATATGTGTCTGTATAAATATATATATATATATATATATATATATATGTGTGTGTGTGTGTGTGTGTGTAAGTTATATACATATACGTGTCTGTATAAATATATATATATATGTGTGTGTGTGTGTGTGTGTATGTTTGTATAAATATATATATATGTATATATAGTATATTCCATCTCTATTACAGTAAAATGTGAATAAATAGCTGTTCATTTTATGTCATTGCAACACACTGATCTGAAAACTATGTAATTTATGAGAAAAGAGCAGCAGCTTGAATAAACATGCGAGTTCCTACACACACACACACACACACACACACACACACAAACACACACTACTGCTTTTAACAGATGTTGTGTACCGGATATGTCACAGTTTTAATATCACTTTTGCTCTTTAATTCCACCCAGAACATCTGAATATTGTAGTTCATCATCTTTCTGTCTTGCATGTTGTTTTGAAATCACTGCCTGAAGCTTTCAGAAATAAAGTTTTCACAACCTCTGTCAATAGCTTTTAAGTAATAAATTTGTACAGCAATTATATTAAACATCTAAATACTATAGAGTCAAGCAACATCCTGTCAGATGTTATACTCATGTCCCTCATAATGGATATATATCACTCAAAATATGGTAAAGATGATTCATTTCCTTTTATGGATGTATTGTGGGCTGCCAGTGGGTATAGGGTACACATGGTTCAAGGTTTTTGCTGTGGCAGGAAATAAAATCATGCAGGCATCCACCCTGAAGTTTTAGCATGTCATCTTTTTCTCTCCATAACATAGTCTGAACTTCACATTCAATGTCTATATACAAAAAACGATCTGAAGTTTCTATGCTTTAATGAGACAGAAAAAAATTTGCTATAAAAATAATGAAACTGTCATGAAGCAAAATTGTAGTATTTCACTGAGTCATATCATGGGAAGAGTTAAGAAAGGTATCTGTGTTCCTGGTGTAATCACATAATAAAGTAATGGAAATTACATTTTTTAATTCTGCTCCTGTATATCTCCACGTTAAATGTCACTGTTCATCTTCAACTTGCTATAGCATCAATCCTCTGCATTCAGAATTATGTGCCTTACATCCAGTCTCTACCTATGCTTGAATAGTTGTACTAGCAACTCTCAGCCATATACATAGTTTTGTGACACTACTCACTTTCTACCGCTATACTTCTAATATAAAAATTAAGCTTGCCATATATCTATATCTATATATAAACTGGCTTTGAACCTGACTCATACCCAGCATCTTAACCACAATACTAACATTTTCTGCACTACCAAGTTCCTTTCCTCACGTCCATTTCTTTGAATTTCTAAGCACTACTCATATGATCTATTATCTATTTGACAAATTAGCTAATACACCTCTTCAAATGCTCAATGTTCATCATTTGCTAATGAAGAAATCTTTTATACTGCAGTTATCTTTATTTCATATGAATGTAATCTAATTAGCAAATGTATGTGCAATTGACTGAATGTTTCTTTAAAAATGTTTGTAATAAGTTGAATGTGTTTTCCCTGGGCCTCTGCTGAAAAAGTTTTTTTTGTATTAAACCCAGTACAATAAATCCAGCAAAGAAAAGCAAAAAATTAAGTCAATAAAAATTTTAAGTCAAGAAAATATCGCGGCAGAAGCATTTCCTGTCTCTATTCGCTAGTCAAACACTTGCTGAAATTTGACATCTACAATGTCCAGTTGTGTGGTAATATTCAACATTTTCTTTTCATTGACAACCTATTATTCATTTTCTAGTGCCCAGTTTATCCATTCTAGGTCAACAGGTGAGCAGAACCTATCTTGGCATAAACCGCATACAAGACAGATTAATCCTTGGCAGAGTGCCTGTTTATTGTAGTATATGAAGGCACCCATTCACACATGGCATTCACCACAATGGTATATCCAGACATTCACCATTTCATGTACAACATGTCTCCAAAAGGTGGGAAGAAACTGAAGTATGCAGTGAAATCTCATATAGGCAAAAAGAGAACATGCAGATTCCACACAGAATCGACGTCAGTCAAGAACTGAACTGAATAATTAACTGCTGTGAAGCAGCAACACCAAGAAAGTGACAAAACCACATAAAACCAATCAATCAATCACACAATTATATCAGGCTGCATTACTAGTGGTTGATGATCATTTTTTTCATATTTTAACTGACCAGTTTCAACTCTTCAAATGTATACTTTTATAGGTAGTTACCAGGCATGCAGTGAAGAACACCATTAAAGAGCAAAGTTCAAATTTCCAATTGCCCCAAAACACTGCCTATTTAAGTGACTTGTTCATGGTCACAGAGTAAGCAAATGGAGTCTGAAGGAATCAAACCCTGTACCACAGAAAGTAGTTTATTAATACCTGATAGCCTTAATCCTCTGCACCAACTGCTAGACACATATACAAATATAATTTTATATATATATATATATATATATATATATATATATATATTTGGGAACACTAAATTTTGTTGACTGTTGACAGGTGTGTGGAATCACATAATTCTCGGGGTTTGGGAATGTACCATTCCCCAATATTGTGTGATCTCAGAGTTAGTATATGTAACTAGCAGGGAGTTGGGGTGCAAGGAGGCTATCCCTCTGAAAAAAAACAAATTTTTAATTAGACTTTGTTTGCACTTGCTGAGATCTTTTCTCAGCATATGCCTGGTAGTATGCATTGATATTTTCATTGTCAATTTTTGGACATCGATTTTTAGGTTCTAAGACAATAGTGGAGTGGCAAGTCAGTGTTCCAGGGCATCGGTGTGTTGGTGCTGTCAGTTTTTTCATCTCGGTGATATGGGTTTCAGGTAAGTGGCATTTCGTTGATCTAAAGTAGACCCATATAAACACACACACACACACACACTTGACTATAGGTTGTGTCACTGTAATGTAAGCATTGAGGAATCACTGTTTGTGCAAGACTGTTGTATGGTATATTCGAGTTTTTCCTCCTGTCCCCAGTGTTACATGACCATGGGGTTAGCATACTTAGTAAGGGCATTTGTGGAGAACCCCCCTCCCAAATGTAGGGTGCAGGAGGGCTTTCAACCTACTCCCCCTACATTTGTTTTGAATGATCATGATTGTTAGACAAGTTATGTACTAGTCTGTGTTGACTGACGAAATAGTTTATGAATGTTTGCACTTTGATCATATATAGTGGAAGGATTATAGCAAACATCCATCCTCACTTGCACCTGATCTTGTTTCAAATCATCATAATGTGTTTGTTTTTTCCTCACACATCCTCGGCTTTTCACTCTGTGTGGCAAATTTGATTTCTGTTGACCAATATCTTATACCTTTTAACCTCTTAGAGCAAGAAATCTGGACAAAGCCATTAATAAAAGTGGGACAAAGGCCCAAAAATAGGAACAATTTTGAAAGATTGCTCTTACAAACTTACAAATTTGATAGAACAACAGGTTTTGCATTAACATGAATTTTCTGAAGGGTATGAAGTCTAAAACTCAAATGTCTGTCATTATTTTCTAACTTTAGTCTTTAATGATTTGCCACTAATTTGCTAGAAAACCAAAATTTTATGAAAAAAAAACAAAAATATATGTCAAAAATCTTGATATTCTGTGAAAATCTGTACATCTGAGATGTATGTTAAATATCTTAGCTCATATCTACCACAGAGCTGCAGTGGTACACTTTTATTAGATATGACAAGTACAGGATGGAAAGTGAGGTGCCTTACCTGAAGTCTAGGCATTAATTATATATATTTTTCTTTGTTTTTCCCATCCAGTCTACAGAATATGTCTACCAATGTTGTGTATATCATAATGCTTTTTCTGCCTTTTTATTGTTATAAGTAATCCCGACCCACTGTGATAGATACAAATATAACTGACTGGTCTCAATGCAGCCATCAAATATTTAATTCCCTTTCTTCTTTGCCGGCCTCTAATTAGTCAAGCTGTAGCATGAACAGAAGTCACTAACGGTTGCATTCAAAGTGAAATCCCAACCTGCTGTCAAGAAAAAGTGAAAAAATACACATTCCTTTGCAAGCAAAAATGGACATTAGTGAACACTTTTGCAGGGAGCATGCTCCCTGAAGACTTTACACCACCTGAACTTATATGGTACAACTGAGTCTGTACATTGTCATATTAGATCATGCACACAAATAATCCCTCTTTCCTGCTGTATATTCATAGATTAGGAAACATTAAGTCTAGGAGATGGTACAAAGTTCCCAAGGTGGGAGGGAAGCTGCAGAGGAACTTGCTGTCTGGCAAAATATGTGCTCACAATGTGTTCTTGTTGCTCTGAAATACATATTTTGTATTCCGATCATTGAATAACTTGAGACTGGAACTTTACTTTTTGTTATTTTGGGATTCAAAGTAGAACCGTCAGTGGAATGCTATGAAGGCATAAATATCCCCCACAATTGTAGATCAGTAAATCTCAACAAGCATTTCTATAAAAGTTCTCCCGACCACTGTTTTTTTAATTCACTATATATCATTAAACCTCAGTGTGTTAGGAGTGTTATAGTATCTGTTTTCTTAGACAAAAATACTATGTATATGTCATGAATTATGGCACTTAAACTTGCCAACAGCTAATAAATGCAAACCACCTAAAGAAAGCTGGATTGTTAAAAGCTCAAAATGGCAGCGATGTTTGCCTCTCATTGAGTGAAATTTTGATAGCCAGGAATGGAGATTCTTAATGAAGACTGCTTATTTAATTTCTCCAAGTCCTTTGGTTTTCTAATACCATGATGGGAATGGATCCCATTCTTAAATCAAAGTATGATTAAAGTTTATGAAATTAGTACTGTTTCAATCTTTGATGTTAGCCAAAAGTATTCTTTGCAGCACCTGCAATGTGCCAGAATGGATTCGTCCTGCAATCATATGAAGTTACATGTATTGTTAGCATATCTAAATATGACTGTTCTTTTTTATGAGACCAATTGCTCCTACTACTATTGGAACAGTCTGTGTATCCTTCTTCCACCCTACCCTCTTTTCTGCCTGCAAACCATGGCGTTTCATGACTTTGTATCTCTGTAATCACGGAGTTTAGCCATTTTAATGATCAATGCTATTTTTGTTTTCTTTTCACTGACTACTATATCTGTTTTTCTCGCATCTATTTTTTACAATAAACTCTACAACAGAAGGAAAAAACCGTTGCAGAAAAAAATGAAGTCACAAGACTGGAAAACCTCCCTTATCAGTCTCAACAAAAAGCTGAGATTCCTTATCAAATCCTCTAAAGCCAGCTATGAAGGCAGAATTGCGGGTGACACCAAAAACAACCACAAAGCCTTCTATAGCTATATCAAAAACCTCAAAGGCAATATCCAGATTTTCTCTGAGTTATTGCACAATGGCACCTCCTATACTGAGCCAACAGATATAGCCAACATACTGGCCGACAGATGCAGTGCCAACTTTACACAATAGCAAATGAAAGCCTGGTACCCACCATTTCTGTGGCACAAGTAAAAGCTGCATTGTCCAAAGCCAAAAATACAGCATCCATGGGACCTGATAATATCCGTGGCTGCATCTTACATGAGCTACAAAATTAACTGTCACCACATCTGTGTGCCCTATTCAATCACAGCCTTACCTCAGGCTATGTCCCTAACAAATGGCACACTGCAACAGCTCCATAATGGGGAAGCAACTACAGACCCTGGGAACTATTACCCCATTAGCCTGACAAGCCTGGTATGCAAAGCTATGGCACACATAATCATTGACCTGCTTAACAAAGATATAGGCAATCTCCAAACTCTTGACCCCACACAGTTCTGCTTTGTCAAGGGGAGATCCTGCTTGCTAAAACTGGTTGACTTCTGTGAGGTAGTCACCAAGGCTGTGGATGAAGGTAAGGCAGTGCATACAGCCTACCTCTACCTGACCAAGGCCTTTGATACCATTCCCCACTCAGGTATCATTGTTAAACTCAACAAACTAGGCATCAATCCTTACATCACTAGGTGGATTGCAAATTGGCTCACAGAAATGACCCACAGAGTGAAAGTTGTGGATTCCAAGTCAGGCTGTCGATCAGTTATGAGTGGAGTCCCACATGGCTCAGTCCTAGGCCCTCTCCTGTTTGGCATCTACTTCTCAGAAGTCCAGGCCAACAAAGAAGGACTCTGGCTGACCAAGTTCATTGATGACTGCAAGCTAGGAGTCATTGTCAACTCCCCAAGTGATGCAGACATCCTACAAAAGGGCCTCTCTGAGACCAATGACTGGTGTCAGAATCATGGCCTGAAGCTTAATGCCAAAAAAATGCATTATCATCCCCTTTGGAAAAAAAAAACTCGGCTCCCACTGAACACTGAAGGGGCCATAAGAGATCTGGGCACCCAGGTTGACAGCCACCTCACATTCGACCACCACATTGCCACTGTGGTCAGAAAGTCCTTCTACGTGGCATATGTTATACCAAAGGTTTCGCATCCAGGAAGAAAGAGGTCATCATCCCTCTCTACTCATCCCTCATTAGACCAGTCATCGAATATAATGCCCCATTTGGCATGTACCTGACCAAACACCTACAACAGCTGGAGAGGCCACAAAAGTACCTCACAAAAAGAATCCTAGGCCTTAAACACATGTCCCACATGGACAGACTCAAGAAACTTCAGCTGTTCTCAGTCTCTTGTTATCTACTTAGAGGTGATCTCTGCTTGACTTACAAAGCCATGTTTGACCCAGCCCTACTTGAAATGCTACACCTAAAGAAATCCCAATCCCCTGAGCCACACGCTCCAGAGATCCCAACCACATTACCACAATTAACATAAAATGCTGGAGGGACAGGTTCATCTCCCAAAGACTGCCCATACTCTGGAATAGGCTTCCCATTCATGTCAAGCAGAGCACCTCACTGGCCCTCTTCAAGAGAAATCTTCACGAGTGGATGGGTAGCAGAAAGTTCACTCCAGGAATCATTCCAGTTGCACTACTGGATATGGGCACTGTGAACTAACATCTGGTGGCACGGTGCCTGGGCAATTTTCTTTGGGCTAGGCTTGTAAAGGCTCCAGGTACATTAGCCTAGTACACACCTATGAACCTATGAACTGTTGAAATGGGTGATCCCATGTGATATAAACGTCATCATTTTCTATAATGCTTTGTAGCACATTTCCAATGCTTCTCAGCTATTTCCATATTGTAATGTTTCCATAATCCTCAATGCAACAGTCTTGCCACATTATTATGCCTTTCAGTATACAGGCCCACTGTCATTATGCATCACACCCTGCAACAAGATGTGCAACTGTTTCCAGTTGTGTTTTACAAAACCTGCATGTCTGTTTCTCTGCCATGTTTAATGGACTTTGTAACCCTACAGACCACCCGGAGGAATCTGTACATGTACCAGCAGACCAATACCTAGTAGTTTTACCTGTGCAGCATTAGAACCTTTCCTGACACTTCAGCTGTGAGGTGCCAAGATGAAGTTAGTTGTGGATTATACTAGAGACAGAATACAGACTGACTTGATCTCCTGTACACCAGAAAGGAGCTCTAGGGTCTGTGGAGTTCATTTGGGAGACTGTAAGCAGGGAACTTCATTGTCAGTGACCTGAACTGTTTTATTGTAACTTAACAGTGAATTTGCCCTACATGCAGCTATACAAGAGAGTCTCCAGTACATATACGTGCTTCAGTTTTGGTTTAGGGATTAAATACTATGTACCAATATCTTTCATTTACACATCACTGCCTGCAAGCACAATACCTTTTGACTAGATTTCTCCATCAGGTAAGAGTCATTGGACTACAAGTACCAATATAATTCAGTCACAGTCATATAGAATATAGATGTAAGACATAATCGCCCTAGATTATATAAAGAATGACATCATGGAGGTCTCAGAATGTGTGCCCCAGGCTGGTATGAGCCTAGCATTAACCACAATTCCATTTTAGCTAAGGATGATGCCACAATGCTAACAAAAGATGACTGATTTTAATGACTGGATTCATTTCTGATGTCATTCGAAGGGGAAGCAATATTGGTCATCAAGGAAGGAGATGGTCAACAGACTACACTGCTTTGCCAGGGATGGTCTGCACCTCTCCCTCTAGGCTTCTGAATATTAGCTAAAACATTGTCCTCCGCCAAACTGAAAATCAAAGCCAAGAAAATCTAAATGTGTTACTACCCAATGCTAGGGATTCTAAACAAGAAACTGCACTCCCTACAGTCTCTCCTCACCTTAGAGAATGCTGACATCTGTGCAATCACTGAGAAGGATTTAAAGCCATGGAGACCACTCTGGCAGTCAAAGGCTGTAACACCTTCCTTACAATTAGATTAGCTACTACACAGGCAGGGACAAAAGGTGGAGGTGCCTTGATTTACATTAAAAATAAATATACCTTAAGGCTGTTTAAACAGGACAACACACTTCAGCTTTTCCACATTCAAATCACAATAGGCAAAATTCTATACCACTTCCTTGTAAACTATATGTCTCTGTCTATGACCCAGGAAACCCATGACACATATTTAAGCTTACTGGAAACACTCACCACCCAACCAAATACGACATTCATGGGTGACTTTAATTACTGCACTATTAACTGGGAATCATTACACCAAACATGCAGGCACAGAGATTTCTGCATTTTGTAAACACAAACTCCCTGGAACAGATTGTCAATATGACAACCATACTTAATCTGTTCCTCAATAATATGGCAGAGTGCTAAGCCCCTCCTCTCGAGTGTAATATCCTCTCTGGTGAGATCAGACAATAGCACTGTCTCCTTTGGAGTAACAATAAATTCTGGAACCCCAGCTAACAATGAAATGTTCAGGAACAACTTTAAGACTAATTTCCTACTATTAAGTGATCACCTGGCAAAATTTCAAGCTCTCCTAAACCCTGAGAACATTTCTGCCTAAGTGGAACTGTTTACAGAAATCATATATAAGCATGTTAACAGCTGCACAGAGGCAGTTGTACCCACCAGGAATAGTACAGAATTAACTAAAAAAACAAGCCACCCTGGTGGAATCACAGCATCAATAGGCTGTATAACAGAAGGAAAGAAATAATGACAAAAATTAGGAGGTATAGCACCCAGCAGGGTAAACGCATGCTTATCAAACTAAATTACTTCTCAGAGGTTAAATAAAGTCTGTAAGAGCCAAATTTGAGGTAAATTTGACCTCCCAGGCCAAGGACAATCACAAGGCATTATTTTGCTGTATCCACAACCTCAAATTCAATACACAATTGTGTGCAGAGTTCATTGTTAACAGAGCCACTTAAACTGAGCCAAATGACATGACAAACTAAGTAGTAGACAAATTCAGCTCTAATGTTACCCCTCTCTCCCTCAACCTCCCCTCAGGAAGTACCATCAAATATAAATCCTCCTGCTATCACTAGGGAACAGGTCCTCAATGCTATATTTCTAAGCCCCAGACCACTACATCAATGGACCCCAACAGTATCCCAGGCTGCCTTCTAAATAGTATGAATATGACCTATCAGACACTCTAGAATCACTGTTTAACTGTTGCCTTCAAACAGGCTTCATGACTCAAGAATGGAGAACAGTAACAATCATCCCTCCACACATAGGTGGGCCATCTACAGATCCATGAGTCTCACTAGTCTCATATGCAAAGCTATGAAAGGAAATCTCATGGAAATTATCAATAATGAGACAGGAAACCTCCAGACACTCAACCAAACCCAGTTTGGTTTTGTCAAGGACAGATCATGCCTACTCAATCTAGTGGACTATACTAAGAAGTTCACCAAAGCAATGGACAAGGGCAAAACAGTTCACACTGCTTACCTTGACCTGACCAAGTCATTTGACACAATACCTCACTCAGGCATTGTTGACAAATTCAAGAGGTTAGGTCTAAATCCTTATATTAACAGTGGATAGCCAGCTGTCTCACAGACAGGACCTAGAGAGTTCGAACTGGGAAGTCCACCTCAAAAGAGAGGCCAGTCACCAGTGGACTCCCTCAAAGACTGGTCCTAGGACTGCTCCTTCTTCTACTTTTCTGAAGTCAAGTCCAATGTCAAGGGCCTCTGGCTGACCAAATTTGGAGATGATTGCAAATTAAGAGCAGTCATGGAATCCCTCACTAACACTAATGTTCTTCAAGAAGGTCTGACACATATTAATAACTGGTGTCAGAGCAATGGACTAAAGCTATATGCCAAGACATGCATACTAGTATCCTTTGGGAAATCAGCCACCCCTGGTAGCTATTATATTGACAACACACCCCTAAGAGTTGATCCGGTGTGTTATAGACTTGGGGACACACAGATAATAATCTATTGTTTGACCATCATGTGCCTGCAGTTATCAGGAAATCATTCTATGTTGTGCAACTTATAAATAAAGGTATGTCATCTAGTTCCAAGAAGGTCATTGTTCTACTGTATTTGCCATTCATTAGATCTGTCACATTTAGTACAATGCCTGCTTTGGTATGTACCTAACCAGGAAAATACAAAAATTGAAACGTCCACACAGGTTCCTCATTAAAAGAACACAGGGTGTAAATAAGTCATATGCAGACCACCTCAAAGCCTAGTATTCTGTTTCATACAGGCTGTTGAACGGAAATCTATGCCTAAAATATAAGGCATCATTACAACCCACTCTGATGAGCTTCCTGCATGTCTGCAAAACAAACAGCACCAGAATTATGAATTATAAAGTTAAAGCTTGCCTGTGATATAAAAAGGACCTGCTGAAGAGACAGGTATGTATCCCAGAAATGACCCCTTCTCTGGAACAAGCTCCCCATCCAAGTGAAGCAGAGTTCTTCCCTAACCCAATTCAAGTGCAGCTTGGACAACTGGATAGCGAACAGGAAATTAATCCCTGTTTTGGCACCTATGTCTCTAAAGGATACAGGCAACCTGCAAATATTTAATCTCCCAAGCCCCTGCTTACACTTACATGGGTACCAACTCTTGCCCGAGATTTAGACTACATGGTTGGGCTTTAAAAGGCCACACTGGTCATCAGCCTAGTACACACCTATGAACCTAGTAGTATCACTGTTACTTCTATCTGTGGTTCTCCCCATCTAGAAAAAAAAGAAAACCTGTTTTCCAACTTTGAGAACTGTTCTATTGTGTATAAAACTGAGAAGGCTCATGGAAGCAGTGGTGCAAGTCAACACTTCACTGAGGCAAAAACTTATAGCATTGAAGGGAGGAATTAGATCGCCAACAAACATTTAATTAACCTTCAGGAACAAATGAACTTAGTGGATTCTGTAAAGGCCATCCAAGAGACTTCACTACTACTAACACAAACGAGCAGTGATTGTGACATTGAAGCACATTGTTGCATTTGAAAGGTGTACCACCGTGGCAACTGAAATACAGGTAATTGGACTAAAATGTTGTTATCATAGGTAGATACTAGGCTATCAGCCCAAGGGCCTAAGTAAGCCTAACCAACAAGGTTCTCTGGCTTACGGCACTCAGGAAAGTTATTTTCCTGTGCCCCTGTCAAACAGAGACACAGACGTGATCCCAGGGGTGTATTTCCTATTTCCCATCCACTCATCAAGATTTTTCTTGAAGAGTGCTAATGAGGAACTTTGCTTGACATAGATAGGTAGCCTGTTCCAGAGTATGGGAAGTCTCTGGGACAGGAATCTATCCCTATAGCATGTCCTGTTTATTGTGGTGACAAGGTTTTGGCCCCTAGAGCATGTAGCTTGGAGGGATTGGGATTTCTTTAGGTGTAGCATGTCCAACAGCTCTGGGTTTGGCATAGCTTTGTATGTTAGGCAGAGATCAACTCGGAGTAGGTGATATGCTACGGAGTAAAGCTGGAGTTTTTTGAGACGGTCAATATAGGGCATCTGTTTGAGGCCAGTAATCCTATTTGTGTTCTACTGCTGTGACCTTTCCAGCTGCTGCAGATGTCTTGTGAGGTACATTCCAAAAGGGGCGTTATTGTCTATAAATGGTCTAATGAGTGTCGAGTAGAGGGGAATAATGACCTCTTTTTTTCCTGGATGAGAACCCTTTTGTGATGAGGTGTGCCACGTAGAAAGATTTCCTGATTACTGTGGCAATGTGATTATCAAAGGAGAGACCACTGTCCACTTGGGTCCCAAGGTCACTTATCACGCATTCAGCATTAAGTAGACTGTCACCTATGTGGTAGTTCATGGGTACAGAGTTTTTACCAAAGGGTATGACAATACACTTTTTGGCATTGAGCTTGAGGCCATGGCTCTGACACCAGGCATCTGTCTCAGTGAGGCCCTCCTCTAAGATGTTCACATAATTTGGGGACTCAACTATGGCTCCTAGTTTGCAGTCATCTGCGAACTTCCTGCCAAGGAGTGTATCATATAACTATAGCTAACATAAAAAATGCAAGGCAGAAAATGACACGGATGCAGTGCAATTCATATGGACAATGACAAACAGAAAAATAAACTGTTAGCAAGGGCTGGTATAACTTCTGAAACGTAAGCATACCTCTTAGTGCAAGAAATCTGGACAAAACCCAGCAATTCACCTGGCATAATGGAAGATCAGTTTACCACAATTTCTCCAGCCAGCCTGACTGACATGGGCATCCTGAGGCAATGTAGCAATTTCCTCATGTATACAGACAACCTACTACTCCCAAAACATGCAAATACAATCTGTTAGAGATGTATCTATACTATGAATATGGAATCAATGCTCTCTCTCTCTCTCTCTCTCTCCTTTCATGTAACAAACCGGTTCTACCTGACATAGTCAAAACCACACAACACCGACAACGACATCACCGACACCACATAATCGACAGTGCATTAACACGAAACCTCACATACCCGACAACGAAATAACCGACGGTACACAAACACGAAACCCCATACACTGCACACACCACAATAACAACAATAAAAAACAAAACACATCCCCATTCCACAAACCACACACACAACACAAGCACACCAAAATCCTTACAAACCCACACTAAACCTTACCCTAACCCTAATGTCCGTTACTATCGCTGCGCATCTAACCGCTCCTAACCCTAACTCACTTAACCGCCTATCCCAAAGTCTATCCCTACCGCACACTTACCTAACCCGCTCCCTAACCCTAACTCACTTAACCCACCCTATCGCTCCTAACCTAACTCACTTAACCCACCCCTATCCCCACAGACCGTCAATATCCACACTTACCTGACTCGCACCCTAACGTCCGTCACTACCACATACTCACACAGCCTTTTCCCATGTCGGCATCCTCGGTGTCGGTGTTGTCATCCGTCGTGTCGGTCTTCTGCATTGTCGATGTTCTGGCACTCGCGATTCGCGTCGGTCTTCTTCATTGTCAATCTTCTGGAGCTCCGGATTCCGTTGTCGGTGTCCTGCGCTGTTGACTAAGTCAGGTAGAACCAACAAACCATGTACCAAGGAGGTTGGCGGTACACACACTCCACCTCCCAACATACCAAGCACACAACACATAAACCCACATATGCAGAGATACTCACAAGAAATATACCAAAAGAGCAAAGACCAACCAGGTGCAAACCTGCACACAATACAGTCCCAACAGCACCCACTACACATAATAACACACGCATCATTGCCTCACCCAATAAGCCCCTAAGGCAGAACATATCTAACCTAAATGTTTTGGTCATAGATGACTCCATAGTGAGACACACAGCTGTACCCCTCACTAGGCTGGGCAAGGAGAAGGTCACAGCTGCGTGTCTGGGGCCAGGATGCACCAAATCACACACACACTCAAGTCACACAACAAGTACTGTTATGACTCTGTCATAGTCCATGTTGGAGAGAATTATTTGAGACATACCTCACTGGATTATATGAAGAGAAACATAACTGAGCTTTCAGATTTTGTGTCCCAGGCAGGTATATCCCTAGCCCTAAGCAGCATTCGCGTCCCTCACCCAGGATGATGCCACAAAACAAACAAAAATGATTGACTTCAACAATTGGCTAAGCTTCTGGTGTCATTCCAGAGGAATCCAGTATCTGACAGCCTACAATGATACGGTCAACAGACCATGCTGCTTTGCCAGAAATGGTCCTAAACTGTCACCTCTAGGCTTTAGGTTGCTGACAGAGTTACTTGCCTCCCCCATAGTGCCTTTTTTAGGCAATGTCATAAGCATAATATTCCCAATGTAAAAATATCCTCCAGAAACAAACTCAGGGTTGCACTGCTTAATGCTAGGAGTCTAAATCAGAAAGTTTTTACCAAAGGGTATGACAATACACTTTTTGGCATTGAGCTTGAGGCCATGGCTCTGACACCAGGCATCTGTCTCAGTGAGGCCCTCCTCTAAGATGTTCACATAATTTGGGGACTCAACTATGGCTCCTAGTTTGCAGTCATCTGCGAACTTCCTGCCAAGGAGTGTATCATATAACTATAGCTAACATAAAAAATGCAAGGCAGAAAATGACACGGATGCAGTGCAATTCATATGGACAATGACAAACAGAAAAATAAACTGTTAGCAAGGGCTGGTATAACTTCTGAAACGTAAGCATACCTCTTAGTGCAAGAAATCTGGACAAAACCCAGCAATTCACCTGGCATAATGGAAGATCAGTTTACCACAATTTCTCCAGCCAGCCTGACTGACATGGGCATCCTGAGGCAATGTAGCAATTTCCTCATGTATACAGACAACCTACTACTCCCAAAACATGCAAATACAATCTGTTAGAGATGTATCTATACTATGAATATGGAATCAATGCTCTCTCTCTCTCTCTCTCTCTCCTTTCATGTAACAAACCGGTTCTACCTGACATAGTCGAAACCACACAACACCGACAACGACATCACCGACACCACATAATCGACAGTGCATTAACACGAAACCTCACATACCCGACAACGAAATAACCGACGGTACACAAACACGAAACCCCATACACTGCACACACCACAATAACAACAATAAAAAACAAAACACATCCCCATTCCACAAACCACACACACAACACAAGCACACCAAAATCCTTACAAACCCACACTAAACCTTACCCTAACCCTAATGTCCGTCACTATCGCACACGTACCTAACCCGCTCCCTAACCCTAACTCACTTAACCCGCCCCTATCCCAAAGTCTATCCCTACCGCACACTTACCTAACCCGCTCCCCAACCCTAACTCACTTAACCCACCCCTATCGCTCCCTAACCCTAACTCACTTAACCCACCCCTATCCCCACAGACCGTCAATATCCACACTTACCTGACTCGCACCCTAACGTCCGTCACTACCACATACTCACACAGCCTTTTCCCATGTCGGCATCCTCGGTGTCGGTGTTGTCATCCGTCGTGTCGGTCTTCTGCATTGTCGATGTTCTGGCACTCGCGATTCGCGTCGGTCTTCTTCATTGTCAATCTTCTGGAGCTCCGGATTCCGTTGTCGGTGTCCTGCGCTGTTGACTAAGTCAGGTAGAACCAACAAACCATGTACCAAGGAGGTTGGCGGTACACACACTCCACCTCCCAACATACCAAGCACACAACACATAAACCCACATATGCAGAGATACTCACAAGAAATATACCAAAAGAGCAAAGACCAACCAGGTGCAAACCTGCACACAATACAGTCCCAACAGCACCCACTACACATAATAACACACGCATCATTGCCTCACCCAATAAGCCCCTAAGGCAGAACATATCTAACCTAAATGTTTTGGTCATAGATGACTCCATAGTGAGACACACAGCTGTACCCCTCACTAGGCTGGGCAAGGAGAAGGTCACAGCTGCGTGTCTGGGGCCAGGATGCACCAAATCACACACACACTCAAGTCACACAACAAGTACTGTTATGACTCTGTCATAGTCCATGTTGGAGAGAATTATTTGAGACATACCTCACTGGATTATATGAAGAGAAACATAACTGAGCTTTCAGATTTTGTGTCCCAGGCAGGTATATCCCTAGCCCTAAGCAGCATTCGCGTCCCTCACCCAGGATGATGCCACAAAACAAACAAAAATGATTGACTTCAACAATTGGCTAAGCTTCTGGTGTCATTCCAGAGGAATCCAGTATCTGACAGCCTACAATGATACGGTCAACAGACCATGCTGCTTTGCCAGAAATGGTCCTAAACTGTCACCTCTAGGCTTTAGGTTGCTGACAGAGTTACTTGCCTCCCCCATAGTGCCTTTTTTAGGCAATGTCATAAGCATAATATTCCCAATGTAAAAATATCCTCCAGAAACAAACTCAGGGTTGCACTGCTTAATGCTAGGAGTCTAAATCAGAAACTGCACTCACTTGAAGCACTTCTAACCCTGGAAGATGCTGATGTCTCCTTAGTGACAGAGACGAGGTTCAAGGCCTCAGAGAGTACCTCAGCTGTGCAGGGCTACAGTACCTTCTATACGTTCAGACCACACAACAAACATGAAAAAAACAAGGGAGGAGGAGTATCCATCTTCATAAAAGACATATGCACCTATAGGCTGATTGTTGTTGTTGTTGTGTCTTTCAGCTTTTCCCGGTTAGGGGTCGCAACAGCGGAACTCCGGTCCGCTAATGATTGGCAGTAGATTTTTACGTGCTGGCTTGCCGGGCCTAACGCACAACCTTCAAAGAAGGAACACCCATTCATGCATGTCGCCACATAGAAGACGCTCTAACTAAGAATCAAACAGGCAACGTCTAACTGTGAGGCGACAACGCTACCGCAGCACCACCACCACCGCAGTACCTATAGGCTGATTAAACAGTACAATTCCCTAGAGTTATTCCAAGTCCAACTAACTGTAAAACAGACCCCTGCATTAGAGGGTGTTGCACACATGAGTGTCCCATTCTTCGGACAAGGCATTAGACAGAGATACTACCAGTTTGAGTTGGTGGTAGCTCAGTTAGATGTAAAAGATCTCATGACATCTACTGAAGAGACAAAGGGTGATTTATATACAAAAGAACTCTTATTTACAAAATATTTAAATATCTAAAAATATTAACAAATGCACAAATCTATAGATATACAAATCTGTTTACACATATTCATAATTTCCTTTATAATCATACTAAATTTTCATACCTACTAGACTCCCACTCCTTTTTCCATAGGTTCATAGGTTCATAGGTTCATAGGTTCATACTAGGCTATCTGCCCGAGGGCATTTACAAGCCTAGCCCACAGTTTTGTGGCTTACGCCACCCCTTTAGTATGGGGAACTATACCCATTATTTTGCTGTGCCTCTGTTGAGCAGTGACACTGAGGTAATCCCTGGGGTATATCTGCGATCTCCCATCCATTGGTCAAGATTTCTCTTGAACAAGGCCAGCGAGGTGCTCTGCCTCACATATACCGGGATTTTATTCCACAGCATAGGGAGTCTTTGGGTGATGAATCTATCCCTCCAGCACATCCTATTAATAGCCGTGTCGAGGTTTAAGTCTCCGCCCTTGTGGCTCTGACGGATCTAGATTTTTGAGGTGAAGCATATTCATCAAATCTGGATTTGACATGGCCTTGTATGTTAGGCAAAGGTCACCTCTGAGCAAGCGGTGCGACTGAATAGAGCTGGAGTTCTTTCAGTCGGGCAGCATAGGACAGATGTTTGAGACCCTTTATCCTTTTGGTGAGGAACTTTTGTGGCCTCTCCAGCTGCTGCAAGTGTCGGGTCAGATACATTCGAATGGGGCATTGTACTCAATCATTGGTCTGATGAGTGATGAGTATAGGGAGACTATGACCTCCCTTGATCTAGATGAGAATCCCTTCATGATAAGGTGGGCAATGTAGAAGGTCTTCCTAACTACTTTAGCTACATGGGTGTCGAATGACAGACTACTATCAACCTGGGTCCCCAGGTCCCTGATAACTTCTTCTGTACTCAGTGGATTGCCACCTATTTGGTAGCTAGGGGTAACCTTGTTTTTCCCGAAGGGTATGACTATGCATTTTTGGCATTTAACTTTAGGCCATGGCTCTGGCACCAGTTATCTGTTTCTGTGAGACCCTTCTGAAGGATATCTGTGTCAGATGTGTTTTCTACTATGGCGCCCAGTTTGCAGTCATCTGCAAACTTTGTCAGCCATAACCCTCCTGTGTTTGCTTGTACTTGGAAAAGTAGATGCCAAACAAGAGTGGGCCCAGGACTGAGCCCTGTGGTACACCACTTGTGACAGGCTTTGAGTCTGACATGGCACCAGCAACTCTGACCCTGTGGGTTCTGTCACTCAGCCAGTTTGCAACCCATCTTGTGATGTATGGGTTAACATTTAAGCTGATGAGTTTTTCAATGATACCCGAGTGGGGTATTGTATCAAAGGCCTTCGCCAGATCGAGGTAGGCTGTATGGACTGCCTTTCCCTCATCAATGGCTTTGGTGACTGTTTCAAAAAGTCAACCAAGTTTAGAAGGCATGATCTGCCTTTGACAAAGCCAAACTGGGATGGATCCAAAGTCTGCAAATTCCCTATGTCTTTATTTATGAGGTCCATTATGATCCTCTCCATGGCTTTGCAGATAAGGCTTGTCAAGCTAATGGGCGGTAATTTCCAGGGTCGGTGGAGGCACCGCCTTTGTGAAGTGGGACCACAGTTGCAGTGCGCCACTCCTGGAGTGCGTATCCAGAGGTAAGACTATGATTAAACAGCTGTCCTAGCTGTGGGTTTAATTCCTCGTTGAGTTAAGTGGAGCACACAGCCGGGGACACCATCAGGTCCCATGGATGCTGTGTTTTTGCTTTGGAGAGAGCAGTTCTCACTTGGGCGTTGGAGATGTTTGGGGGCTGCAATCGCTTGGTATAGATATCTCTCCTTTTGGGGAGGGGAGAAGTTTGCACTGAACCTGTCAGCCAGTATGTTGGCAATGTCTGTAGGATCAGTAATCTTCACATCATTTTGAACTAGTTCTGAGCATATCTGGGAGTTTCCTCCCAGGTTTCTAACATAGCTAAAGAAGGCCTTATGATTGTCTTTTGAGTCTTTAGCTATTTTTCTCTCAAAATTTGCTTTGGATGATTTTATGAGAGCTCTTAGTTTTTTACTTATAGTGATCAAGGGTGTCTTACCTTTTAAGGATTTTGCTCTATCTTGTAGTAGCTTCCTCCTTTTGTTGTAGAGTTTGTTTATGGCTGGGGTCCACCAGAGTGGACGCTTGCCTTTGGTACAAAGAGTCTTTGTTTTGCTTGGGATTGCCTTATCCATGCAGTCCTGCAGGTGCTGGTAGAAGGCATTTGTAAGTGATTCAGCGGCTTGAGTAATGTTTTCCGTCGGCTCGGGGGCCTTAAAGGAGACCACACTAGTCTTTAGAAGTGTGAAGTCGGCTTTCGAGAAGTTCTTTACTGTGGTCTTTTTATTTCAGGTGGGGTGGGATGAGGACCTCCAGCGAGATTAGTTTGTGATCTGATCTCACCAGTGAGGGGTATACTTCCGGTGTTGAACATTGTGCTCCCATGTTCGTGATGATGAGATCAAGTATGTTTTCTCCTCTTGTGGGGATGGTGACTAGTTGTTCCATGGCATTTGAGTTTATGAATTCCAGGAACTTTTGGGCTAGGGTGTTTGGGCTTGAGTAGTGTTCCCAGTCTATATTAGGGTAATTGAAGTCACCTAGTATGATGGTGTTTGGTGATACATTTATCCCCTCTAGTGTTTTCAGGAAGGCCATGTGAGGTTCCTGAGTTTGTGAGGGTGGCCTGTAACATGCTACAATTTGCAGAGCAGTCTTGCCTATGGTTAATTGCACCTGGATGGTCTCCGATGCATCGTGCGTTGCCACCAGTCTTGAGGTGTGGGTGTCTTTGATGAATATGGATACCCCCTCCTTTCTTGGTATTGTCCGGATTTTGGGGCGGAACGCATGATAAGAGGTAAAACCTGATAGTGCTGGGGTGCTCTCAGGAGCCTTGAACCAGGTTTCTGTCACTGCACAGACATCGATGTTCTCCATACTGAGAAGGGCCTCGAGTGCGTGCATTTTGAGATTTAGACTTCTGGCATTGAGCAGCATTACCCTTAGTTTTTTTCCTTTTTGTGTTCTAGGGTGGTAGGTTTAGAATTTGAGCCTTGCCTAAAAGGCACTATGGGGTGGCAAGAGCCTTTGCCAATATCCGGAATCCCAGGGTGACAGGTGCAAGCCGTCCCTTGCGAAGCAGCGTGGCTTGTCCAGCATGTCATCCCAGGCAGACAGACATTGGATCCCCTTTGAATGACACCAGAGTTTAAGCCAATTGTTAAAGCTGATCATCTTATCTCTGTATTGTGGCATCATTCTTGGTGAAGGTAGGATACTGCTCAAGGTCAGGGTCATACCTGCCTGGGCTACATAATCAGAGAGCTCCTCAATGTCTCTTTTCATGTAGTCCAAGGAGGTGCGTCTCAGGTCGTTTACACCAGCGTGGACAATGACTGAGTCATATTTGTACCTGCTGTTGAGAGACCTGAGTGCTTGCGTTATGTGGCGGATTCTAGCGCCCGACAGGCAGCTTACTGTGACCTTCTCCTTACTCAGTCTGGTGGCGGGGCGTCAGTGTGTCTGACTATGGAGTCACCAATGACTAGTGTGTCTGGCATTGTGTTTGGCCTTAAGGGCTGTGACTGTTTGACACTCTGACTGTGAGGTCTATGTGTTGCAGGTGTTGTGTTCTGAGGTGGTGGTTGTTTGGGTGTCTGCTTTGGTGGCCTCTGCTGTTTTGGTAGATTTTTGATCAGAGCCGAGTATGTCTTTGTGTGTTTATGTGTATGATTTGAGGTTGTGATGGTACTATGTGAGACTGGGTCTATAGTGTGTGTGGTAACCTTCTCCTCCTGACTGGTCTTGCCAGTCCTATGTTGAGAGAGCTCAGCCTCCAGTTTGGCCGTATAGTTGCATCTCTCGCATGTATTTGTGTTTTGTGGGAGGAGGAGAGGGTTGTCTGTGTACATGAGGCAATTGTAACATTGCCTCAATATTCCCAGGTTCACCAGCTGAGCAGGAGAGGACACTAGCAACTGATCCCTCGACATGCTAGAAGGACTAGACAAAAAACTTTAAAAGAGATTCCGAGGGACGGGAGTGACCGAGAAATGGCAGTTTGCTGTTATAGGGTGCTATCTATAAGAGTGCCGTATCAAGGTAATAAGTACTGTAGGAGCAAGTGCTAGGTTTAACAGATAGAGAAAAGTCTACTTGGAGACAAGTAGAGATGATCTTTTTAGGTATTAGAGAAAGTGCTAGTAACAGGGATGCTTAAAGGTAAGATTGAAAAGAATGCACTCTGCAGTGTGCACTAGAGAAGTTAGATATGAAAGTAGGTAACTTGAGTTTTACCTGTTTAAAAAGTTAAGGTTTAGTGGAGAGTTACTTTTTTTAAAACAGCAAGATGGACTGAAAGGGGTGGTTACTTTTGTATTTTGGTACTATGAAATACTGTAGGATGGCCAATAAATTTAAATAATTGAAGGGGTGGGATTTCAAAAGTGATGGTTTTGTGATTACTCACATAAGCCAGTGAAAGTAGAGAGAAATGAGATATATGGTCAGATTAACATAAGAGGCGGGCAACTAGAAAGACAGTGTATTTAACAAGACAACTTAAATGGGTGGGAGGGAGGGGAAAAGTTCTGCCTGACTCAGAACAGAGAGAGCTGTGGTCTCTTTTGAAGTTTTAATATGCTGTTAAACAGAATGCAAGCAAAACACAAGGTAAAGAAAACAAACTACAGTATTCAAAATATAGAAAGGCAATACAGAAATACAAAAAATAACAGCAAACTAACCTTTCCTTCACAGCAAAGATTCTAAAATCCATTTACCATTAAACACAATTTAATTTACTCTCTCATTTCATATCACCCATATGACATAAAATAACATTTCATCTATTCTTTTAATCTATTCTTTACTTCTACTCTTATATAATCCATATTTAATTATATCCAAGTTTATTTTATCCACTTATTTTATATCTTTCAAAAAATCTTTACATATTTTTTCCCATAACTTTACTTTTTTACATTTCAAAAATGTACATTCTGTAACAGTTTCTTCATGACAGTGTAAGCATATTCTATCACTTTTCTTCTTTATATGGAATATTTCCTTTTACTGGCAATGTATCTATTGCCAGTCTCCACAAAAAGCTGTTGACATTCTACTTTCTGATTACACCATTTCCTTCTTATTTTCATAGGTTTCATTTTTCATTTACTAGATATTCCCATGGTTTTGCACAATAATGTTTTATCATCTCATTCTTGTATCATACTTTTCTAACTTTTTCTATATCATCAGTTTTTATTTTCCACAAAAATATTTTTGTCTTAGTGACATTTTACTTCATTTATACACTCTTTCCTTTTTACTATGCCCTAAAATTCACCATACGTATATTTGTGCAATTATACTACTAATCACTCATCTTTTTCATTTATCCACTTTAACACTTTGTACAAATTTAATGAAGCAGGATATACCACTGGGTTATTTAACCCTAAACCACCTTCATCTTTATTTGTATACAAAACTTCTCTTTTTACTGTGTTTAATCTGGAACTCCATTTAAATGAAAACAATGTGCAATAATTCCCTTTTCAAATACTGTTGCCAACATAATTACACTTGCTAAGTATGCTATTTTCCCATAAGTACTGCTTTTATGAAATAAGCCTTTTTTCTGAATGATAATTTAAATGCTCTCCAGAACAGACAAGTTTGTTTGATTTCTTCAGTTATTTTCCCCATTAAATTGTACTTGGATCTTTATTCACAAATGTTATACCTAACACAGACATTTCATTCATTATAAAACATACACCCCCCATCTTTACAACATCACCTAAACCTTTACTTTTCTCTTT
This sequence comes from Protopterus annectens, assembly GCF_019279795.1. Classification (NCBI taxonomy): domain Eukaryota; kingdom Metazoa; phylum Chordata; order Ceratodontiformes; family Protopteridae; genus Protopterus; species Protopterus annectens. The sequence continues at coordinate 613,718,664 of NC_056750.1, read as the reverse complement.
GTTTAATGACACCCCTATCACCTCTAGAAAGTCATTTGTGCAAATTATTACTTCTGTTTTCCAAATGTTGTTTTTTGCAATTATTATGCCATCTGTATATATTAACAAAACTAGAATTCTTAACCTTTCAGGTGTTATATATCCCACCTCCTCCATTTGTGATTTATTTCCCATACTATAACATTCATAACTAATGTAAATTATATACAACTCATTTGACATCCCTGTCTTACACCAATCTTCAAATGTACCTCTTGGCTTAGCCAGCCATTTACAAGTACATTTACTTTATTATTATTATTATTATTATACTCTGACATAAATAATTTCCTAACTTTCTCATTTATATTTTATTACTTCATTATTACCCATACAATTTTATACCCAATTGTTATCAAATGCCTTATTCTTCTTCTTCTTCTGGCTGCACCCGTTAGGGGTCGCTGCCACAGTGGATCATCTGTTTCCATTTCTTCCTGTCCCCTGCATGTTGCTCTGTCACAACAACCACCTGCATGTCCTCTCTCACCACATCCACAAACCTTATCTTAGGCCTTCCTCTTTTCCTGTTACCTGGCAGCTTCATCCTTAGCATCTTTTTCCCAATATACTCTGCATCCCTCTTCAGCACATGTCCAAACCAATATAATGTTGCCTTTCTGGCTTTGTCTCCAAACCTTCAAACCTGGGCTGACCCTCTAATATACTTACTCCTAATCCTGTCCAACCTCGTCACACCCAGTGCAAATCTTAACATCTTTAACTCTGCCATGTCCAGCTCTGACTCCTGCCTTTTTGTCAGTGCCACTGTCTCCAACCGATATAACATAGCTGGTCTCACTACCCTCTTGTAGACCTTCCCTTTCACTCTTACTGGTACTTATCTGTCACAAATCATTCCTGAAACTCTTCTCCACCCACTCCATCCTGCCTATACTCTCTTCTTCACCTCTCTTCCACACTCACCATTACTCTGAACTGTTGATGCCAAGTATTTAAACTCATCCACCTCACCTCTACTCCCTGTATCCTCACCATTCCTCTATCCTCCCTCTCATTCACACACATATATTATGTCTTAGTCCTGCTGACCTTCATTCCTCTTCTCTCTAGAGCATATCTCCACCTCTCCAGGGTCTCCTCCACCTGTTTCCTACTCTCATTACAGATCACAATGTCATCTGCAAACATCATAGTCCATGGGGCCTCATGTCTGATCTCATCTGTCAACATGTCCATCACCATTGCAAATAAGAAAGGGCTCAGAGCTGATCCTCGATGTAATCCCAACTCCACCTTAAACGCATCCGTCACTCCCACCCCAGACCTCACCGTTGTCTCACTACCCTTCGTACATATCCTGTACCACTGTTACATACTTCTCTGACACTCCGACTTCCTCATGCAATACCACAACTCCTCTCTAGGCACCCTGTCATATGCTTTCTCTAAGTCCACAAAGACACAATGCAACTCCTTCTGACCTTCTCTGTACTTCTCCATCAACACTCTCAGAGCAAACATCGCATTCGTAGTGCTCTTTCCTGGCATGAAACCATACTGCTGATCACTAATCATCACATCCCTTCTTAACCTTGCTTCCACTACTCTTTCCCATAACTTCATGCTGTGACTGATCAGTTTAATCCCTCTGTAGTTACTACAGCTCTGCACATCACCCTTATTCTTAAAAATCGGTACCAAAAATCGGTACCAAAACACTTTTTCTCCATTCCTCAGGCATCCTCTCACTTTCCAAGATGTCATTAAACAATCTAGTTAAAAACTCCACTGTCATTTCACCTAAACACCTCCATGCTTCCACTGGTATGTCATCTGGACCATCAGCATTTCCATTCTTCATCCTCTTCAAAGCTATCTTTACTTCCTCCTTGCTAATCCACTGCACTTCATGATTCACTATCTGCACATCATCTAACCTTCTCTCCCTCTCATTCTCTTCATTCATCAGCCCCTCAAAGTACTCTTTCCATCTGCTCAACACACTCTCCTTGCTTGTGAGTACGTTTCCCTCATTATCCTTTATCACCTTTACCTGCTGCACATCTTTACTAGCTCGGTCCCTCTGTCTAGCCTATTGGTACAGGTCCTTTTCTCCCTCCTTAGTGTCCAACCTTTCATACAACTCTTCATACGCCTTATCCTTAGCCTTCACCACCTCTCTCTTTGCCATGCACCTCATCTCCTTATACTCCTGTCTACTTTCTTCATCTCTCTGACAATCCCACTTCTTCTTTGCCAACCCCTTTCTCTGTATACTCTCCTGTACTTCCTCATTCCATCACCATGTCTCCTTGTTATCCTTCCTTTGTCCAGATGTCACACCAATCACCTTTCTAGCCATCTTCCTTACTAGCTCTGCTGTAGTTACCCAGCTATTTGGTAACTCTTCACTGCCACCCAGTGCCTGTCTTAACTCTTCCCTGAACTCCACCTCACAATTGCCCTTTTTCAATTTCCACCATTTGATCCTTGGTGCTGCCCTCACACTCCTCCTCCTCTTCTTGATCACCAGTGTCATCCTACAAATCACCATCCTATGCTGCCTAACTACACTTTCCCCTGCCACTGCTTTACTGTCTCCAATCTCCTTCAGACTGGCCCTACTACAAAAGATATAATCCACCTGTGTGCATCTTCCGCCACTCTTGTATGTCACCCTATGCTCCTCCCTCTTGTTAAAATATGTATTCACCACAGCCATGTCCATTCTTTTCACAAAATCCACCACCATCTGACCTTCTGCATTCCTTTGCTTAACACCATACCTACCATCACTTCCTCATCCCCTCTGTTCCCTTCACCAATATGCCCATTGAAATCTGCTCCAATCACCAGTCTCTCACCCTTGGATACAGTCATCACCACTTCTTCCAACTCACTTCTTCTTTCTCATCCATCGCACACCCAACATGTGGAGCATATGCACTAACATTCATCATTACACCATCAATTTCCAGTTTCATAAACATCACTTTATCCGACACTCTTTTCACCTCCAAAAAACTCTTAGCATACTGTTCCTTCAGGATAACCCCTACACCATTTCTTCTCCCATCCACACCATGATAAAACAATTTGAACCTGCCTCCGATACACCTAGCCTTCTCCCCTTTCATCTGGTCTCTTGCACACACAATATACCAACCTTCCTTCAGTCCATCATATCAGCTAGCTCTCTCCCTATACCAGTCATACTGCCAACATTCAAAGTTCCGATCCTCACTATCACAGTCCTAGCCTTTACCTGCCTTTGGGCATGCCTTCCCCTTCTTCTCCTCCTCCTTCAGCCAACAGTAGCCCAATTTCCACCAGCATCCTGTTGGCCAACAGTACTGGTGGCGGTCGTTGTTAACCTGGGCCTCGACCGATCCGGTATGTATATATGTACTGTTGTCCGCATGTATGATTTGGCAAAATTTTATGCCGGATGCCCTACCTGACACAACCTTCCCCATTTATTCGGGCTTGGGACCGGCACAAAGAAATGCACTGGCTTGTGCATCCCCAGTGGCTGGGTTCATATCACGATTTTCACTTCTTTTCAGTTCATATCATTCACAACTTCTCTATCATTAATAATTCATGACAATCCTTCCCCTGTATACCTTATATAATATCTTCCATAATATTTTCCATTTCAGTTTCAAATCTTTTTTGTATTATTTTCATAAAGATTTTATAATCATTATTTTCATAAAGATTTTATAATCATTATCATTCAATATTATCACTCCCCATTTTTTTAATCATCTTTTATCTTCCTTTTTTTCATATGAAATTAAGTATTCCACTCCATAATTCTTTATAGATAAAACCTTCATTTAATCATTTAGTCAAAATATTTAAAAAATATATTTTTTTGCCAAACTGCAACTGAATGTCATTTCATCCATGTGTTCCCAACCAAATGTGCCACAGAGAAATGTCTCATTGCTTAGGTGACTGGACCCAAAGTAATCTTTCCCTTTCTTTGCTAGTACAAGCATATATTATTATAATGCTATATACCTGTCTTTCCATTTTAAATCTGCAATGGTTAATCTTCCCATTTTTGCTAAAGTTACATCTAATATCTTTACTATATTTCCATAGAACATCTCTCATTTCCCAAATTGCAGACAATCTTTCCTTCCCATAGTTTCTCTGTTTGTAACCTTTCTTCATTTGTTAAAAAAAAATCTCTTCTAATATAATTTCATCTCCATCACATCTATTACACCACTCTAAAATCTCTATTTTTTCTTACTATATTCTTAATACTATTCACATTTATAGAAAGCTTTCTAGAATTTTCATTTTCCCTTTTCCTTAGATTCATGGTTTCATAAGTTCATAGCCAATTACATGCTAGCTTTCTTAACAGAACATTCTAAGCTTATCCAATTTCCCTCCCGAAGGTGAGAATCAAACACTGTACCTTGTGTCTGTGAGTCAATCACTTTATACCAGCCTCAGATCATTAGCTTTATATGTTCTTTTTTATCCATTTCCTTTCCTTTTTCCTTTGTCGTTATCCCATTAAATTTTTTTTCTTTCACTCTTTTACCAATATATTTTTTCTTTTACCTCCCAGTTTGTCTCTCTCATCAATTCTTCTGTGTCTTCTTTATTATTGTTTTCTCATCTATTTTTCTTCTATTTTTCTATTTCTAAAATTGTCTTTTCTTTGTTCATGTTCTTTTTTCCTCACTTTTATTTTCATTTTTTGCAATCCATCCATAAATGCCCAGTTTTGTTACATTTATAACATTTCAGTTCACATTTTTGCATCATGCTCCATTCTCTCGCAAACATAACATTTTCTTTTGTCGCAGTTATTTATCAAATATCATTTTCCAAAACAATAACATCCTTCGGAACTTATCAAATATCCGTCTTTTCCAAAATAAAAACATGCTTTAGATTGTCCCAGTATTTTATAGCACCCCTGTTCTCCTCCATATTTATCATGCTTGGTATATGTATAATTTTTTTCTATATAACACAATATTACAATCCCAGCCAGCAGTCCACAAACCCCTTTTGTCATAAACTTTTTCAATGTCCAGTACTTCTTTACATGTTGTTGTTGTTTTTCTTTTGGCATTTCCCAGTTAGGGGTCGCCACAGCAGAACTCCAGTCCGCTAATGATTGGCAGTCAATTTTTACGGTGCTGAGGTGCCCGCCCAACCTTCAATGAAGGTACGCCCATTCAAGCATGTCTTTTGAACACCACTCGACCACAGGGAGGACATGTAGACTCCACACAGAAGGCGCTCCAGCCGAGAATCGAACCGGAGAACCTCTTGCTGTGAGGCGACAACGCTACCACTGCACCACCGCAGCTTACAGTACTTCTTTACATAACGTTTTCAAATGTCCTTTCAACGTCTCTCTTTCTACCTCTTTTAGAAACTGTACACAAATTTAATTTTCTTTTTTGTTTCCCTATTAAATGCTTTTATCATATAAAGATTCCGTGGGTTACAGTCTTTCATTTCATATCCTCTAAGAAAATTTTCCATTGAAAAAAATGTCTCAGAATTGTCGCAAAACGTCTGTTTGTTAAGAATAAATGCACTTACCTCATGTGCTTTTATACCCAAAGGAGCTACTTAATTATTATACCTGACCATTCCTTTGTCTTCTTTACTTTGAATCCATTTTTTCATTTTCTTCTGTTTTTTTTTTTACTGCTCCACTTTTGCCTTCTTTTACTTGCTCTGCATATGTTTTGTTTTCCATCTCACCACTGTTCTTCAGAATTGTCTCTGCATCCTACTTTTGTATTTTCTCCATATGTCCTCCAGGACAGGAAACATCTTCATTTTCTGGCTCACCACACCACCATTTCTGTAAGTAAATGATAGACTTGTAATTGTGAAACATAGTTAACGAACAACGATTGGAAACAAGTTCCATAAGTGTAGAATAGTTTGTAGCAGGCTTTCTAAAACAAACAGTTGGAGGTGTTAAGCTAGAGATTAAAGAAAGTTATGAGACCTGTGTATATTGCATCTTTCATAACACCAGTACTATAGATTGTGTAACTGTGACAATAAATGCACCTTAGAGCAGATTACAATTGTTGGAGTTTACAGACCAACAAAGTTAAGTTCTGATAAATGAAGTTATACAATTTTTGCATGAAACTCAGAAGGGGAAAATAGTAGTAGGTGGGAACTTAAAATTACCAGAACCAGATTGGAATAACATTGATTCTACAACAATAGTAAGGAATTGTTTTATAATGTATGTTCTAGAATAGCAGTTGCTGCAGAGTGCAAGCAAACCTACAAGGAAATGGAACATTCTGGATAGTGATTTGTGTTCCTAATAAACAGATTGCTACTTTATGTCAAGTTTTACAACCTTAGATGTATAGTAATTGTGCAATTATAAAAGAAACTTGTAGATAAAACTGCCAAACTGAAATCTAAACTAATGCACAGAAGATTAAAAACAGACTATATGGAAGCCAATTATTCTGTAGATAAAATTTAACTGGAGTGGTGTATGCAGTGGAAAGAAGTGATATAGCAAGTTTTGAAAGGGAAATCGTTTGTATGCCAAAAACAGTATCTAGGCACACAAGGTAAAGAGGATATATTTCTATAATAACAAGATACTTAAGATGAAATAAAAAACATAAGCAATAGAAATTATAACAAGCTATAACTTTGTCTAGTTTATTTCTGTTTTCAGACAAATTTAAAAGTGAGAAAAGATCACAAAAATCTGAAGAAAGTTTGTATAAAAATGTTGAGCATAATAGGAAACCATTGTATAGACATACAAGATGTGGTAGGAGTGAAGACATACAAATTGGGAATAGATTGATTTAACTATGGGGAGATTCCTCAATGTTGGAGACATGCACTTTTTAAGGGAAAGAGGAATAGGACAAATCCAGAGTCATACTAATACATTTATCTTCTTGTTCTGGAAACATAATGGAGAAGGTTATTTTGGATAAATTATTGTTAGACTTGGAAAGGTTGGGGCTTGAAACCATACATCAACATGCATATGCTGAAAATAGATCTATTACCATATTAAACAAGATGCTCTATAAACAGTTATCTGAGAGAGTAGCTAATACCTGGAATAAACTTCCAAATTATATTAAAGAAAATACAATTTGGACACTTCTGGGGATCACGGTTTGCTATGCTGGCAGGGTAGAAGGACATTGTTACCTGTGCTTGAAATATTTATATGTATGCATGCATCTGTTATCACTTTATGTGGACAGGCAAGGGACTGATTTAGAAATATAGAATGTTGGAAAGTTGGTTATGCAGGATATGAAATGATATGGAGTGACGACCAATTTGGGTAGGAGGCTGTGGAAAGATGATGAGGACTTCATACAAAATGTTCTCAGATTCGGAAAGGAGACTAAGGGAATCAAATCCTGTTTGATTCCTTCAGTTATAAATCCGAGAGTTTATTACTCATTCAGAACGCAAATGTGAGAGGGGAACATTCAAACAGTGGGTAAGGAGGAAGGGAGGAGAAAGCAAGAAATAAGTGTACATTAGAGGTAATAACTGGAACAGGTATGAGAGACAGAAAAAAGAGAGAGTACAACTAAAATTAAGAGTAAGGGAAATAAGTGTAAGAGGAATAAAGACAAGGAAAAGGAGTGAGAGAGTGTATATTGGTATTAAAGGAGTAAGAGCCAAAATCATTAACCAGGGGAGCAGATAATGATAGCGGATATGGCAGCCTAGAATGAGAGCTAAAGGAATGCCATCTACCATGATCTGGACCCACAGTCATGATCAACCCCTTACCTACATGATTGCAATCGAGATCTGAACACAGATGACACTGATGCTGGGTCTCCAATTGTCTCAGCAGTTTGACTTGGGGCAGTCTCTCTCTGACCACCATACATCCTGATCCTGTCAGAGGCGTAGAATTAATTGCCTCTGGAAGCAGATTGGAATGTGATCACTATGTGTTGAATGAAGGCATTGACAGATGCAACATTTACCCCAGTGACCTGAGCAATGTTGGCTTGTCCCCATCTCTTATCATCCCCATCATTGTACACTCATTGCACATCATGATGGAATCCATACAGAACATTAACCCATCTCCATCATGGTGTGGGTTGCAACTGATTGTGCCTGGATCACTGACCTCTACATCCACTGGTTAATCCCAATTGCTGCATCCACATCTAGGATGGACCTGGAGTTGCTGCAGTGCCTCATCTTCCTCTGTGTCTATGTCTTATAATAGGTATGCACACCTCTCACATGAGTTGTAGAGTTTAGATTATTTGTGTGTTAGGGACACAGGTGAACATCACAAGCGATTATCACATAGAAGCTGCCAGTCATAACCTTGGGAGTTAGCGTACTTAAAGCTGCTTATACATTGTCATCATTATCAGCCACAAGTGCCACACCAACATTAGCCCTATGTCACCATATTATGTTGGCATTCCCACCAGTGGAATCCATGCAAGCTGGAATACACATGGCATCATCTTCCACATATACTCCTACATATCCTTAACATGCATATTTCTACACATTAAAATACAGGTATAGCAGTTTGGACATACATCTGTTATCATGCATGTTGCTGCAGCTGCACACCAGTATTACTTGGAAAGATGCATGCAGTGGGCCTAGGTCTGTTATTTCCTTCATATGTACTGCAGATGACTATAGTGGACATTATTAACCTGGTGCAGTCCCAACTGACATATGGATGTTCGGTGTCTTACTACCATATCTTAACCCTGAGCCCCAAAATGATGATAAAAAAAGACTTAACTTTAAAGGAAAAAAGTAATGTTCAACATTTCCTCTTCTACTGAGGGCTTTTTCTGTAAGGGGGAAAGCCCCACACTTCCCAACTTATATATACCAACACCAACTCTGAGATCCCTGTACCTCAGTGAAATGGGAATATTCAGGGAGAGTGATACATTTTTGGTCATTCAGTCTTGCTATTGTGGGACACGTATTAACAAGCCTTAGAACTCTCCACTGAACTGTTACTGAGTCTATTATGATTACTCACCACATACATACAGGCACTGCACCAAACCCTTACAAATCTGTGTGTGTGTATGGGTGGGGCTGTACATGGTATGCAATTCAATGACCACATGTCTATCCATATACTCCCCTTATGCACCTGTTTTTGTTGTACAAATGATGCCGTGTACAGCCTACCAACCTCCCTTCCAATTTTTGCACTGCGTATATGGCCACAGGCCTCCACACCCATATATACACCTATGCACAGACAAATGATACTGCTAAATAGAATCTTTCCCCTACTCATTGGGGAATGCAGCCATGATTCAACATGCAGCTTTGAGATGTCAAGTCCCCTTGTATAATGCCATCCACAATGTATCTGTTGTTCATGGTGACTCCTAAAATTCAACTTATAAGAAGTTCAGTGCCATGGCAATATCTAGTCTTCCCACTGCCACATACATCTCAAAGTCTGCCATAGAGCGACAGACATCTACACCAAGAATTTGGTCACTAATGATGTACTTTACCAGCTGATCTCCTTACTGAACTCTAAATTTCTATATTGCACATTTGTATGGTACAGTGGGATGTTGTACAATGATGTGATGGTGCCTTATATTGCACTAACAAGGGTCATTTATTGTGGCATTTATGCTCATAAGACTGTTTAGCACCACCATTTCTGAATCACTAACAAAGCACACTGTACTGTCCTGACATGCTTCTGGTAGCCATGCACATCATAGTGACCCTGAAGAATGTGACCTGTATTTTTGTGCTCATAACATGTGCATACTAGTAGCACCATTACACTGCAGTGTGGAGATAACACCATGGTTTGCACTACATTATATAACCTGTGATTGCAAACTTGTGTACATGTGTTCAGAGCTACGGTTCTGCTCTTTTAGCTAACCTGGGAGTGGCTAGTGGCAATGGCTTACATTAGGTGCTGCGGAATGCACGGTTCCAGCATGGTGTGCCAAGGAAAGCAGCATTTCCTTATTCTAGCTGGGGCAGTATGATAGGCCCTTGCAGAAGGTGGATGAGCTTGCTGGGTTGGTGACTAATGTCTCTGCCAACATCCATTCTGGTGAACAGTGCCAGCATTGCTACAGTGACCAGAAGTGGTTACACAATGACCTGCTTCAAGAACTGGAGGCATGGGTTAGACAGAGCCAGCTAAAATGTATTGTAAGGATATTTTTTGTTGTTTGATTTTTTCCCAGTGCTACTTTATATTACCTTTTTTACATGTCTACTTAGGAGCACATTTTGATATGTAGTGATGGAGGAGCAGCATACCTCTCAACCTCTCTGTGCAAATAATCTGAACAAAGCCAAAAATAATGTGGGAAACAAAGGACCCAAAATAGGAACAGATTTTAAACATTAGTCATATACACTTAGTTGACAAACCAGCAAAGCAAATAAAAATTCTGTGGAAACACCAATGCAGTAGAAATACATGTTCAAAGGACTTTAATAAACCACAATGAATCCAATAAGCACTTTCATCCATAATTGACAGACTTCATCAGATAAAATGTAACTTCCTCAAGTCTCTTGTATATATCGAAAGTCACATGATACCCACACCTCCTTTTTAAGTTGCTCCTCTTAAAAAAAAACTACTCCTAAAAACTTCTCTAGTATGACACTAACATATAATATGATTAACCTATACTACTTCATAATATAAAACAATGAGTATTTTAAATACAAATGTTTGAATATTCAACTTATATATAAAATACAATTATATAAGTACATATGACAACTAAGTAAAATGTATATATACATAAAATGCAATCTACTTTTTGCATGCTGTCATTTTTAAGCAATCTCTGTATAGGAATAATTTCATTTAGTCCCAGGGGTACCATGGCATTTAAAATATCTGTCACCACAATTCCCGTTGCTCTATAATGATTTTCCAGGGTCCACCCCTCTGGCTCTTTTCTAATATAGTGAAAAGAAAATAGTCATTGTTAATGGCAAAATGAATAAATATGGGACATGCAAACAGTGTGAATGTATTCACACTGGAAATATTGTAAATGTAACAACCCTCCATTGGACCAGTAATCAAGAATCCTCACCACTGACACCTCGGGGGGGGGGGGACGTTTACTGAAAGGATAACAGGTACACATACAATAGTTACAAATACAGCTCTCTGCATCAAGTGCAATTTCCCTTAAGAGTATACAGAGACCACAGTCAGGCTGGGGCTGGTTTCTCCTTCTTTCTCCATTTCCCCAGTAAGACTCCCCACTGGCACAGCTATAGATTTGAGATCTCAGCTGAGTGGCCAAGCCAAGACCTCCAGCACCCTCTCTGTCCAACCAGTGCTTCGTGTCCCTGCCCAAGTAGCCTACACGTGCACTCTTTGAGGTCCAAGTTGGACTTTTTTGGTTAACAATGTTAAATAAATACAAATAAATAAAATTTATACACACAAACACACACCTGGGAAAGGCTGGCATAGGTTTACAAGCTATGACCCTTTTGCATAGTCTATAAGGTAGTTCACTGCCACCAGCCAACTCCTTATCAGCTACTTTAAGGTCCTTATCAAAGGGTGCCCAGTCTTACCATGTAATATTATTATTAGTACAAATGGTAGTTTGGCCAAGAGCAAGGCTATTTGGAGTGGCCCACACAGTGTCACCAAATAGATATGCAAGAACTCTCAAAACTTAAATATCTCTACAAAGATCAGCCACAATGAAAGGTTTAAATATATTTATTAATAAATAATAAATGAACAAGAAATATACTCAGCATATATTCACAGTGACATTAGAGTTCAAAACCACAGGAAATATTTAAAAAAAATTGCAGGACAGTCTCAAATAAATAAAGAGAAACATCTAAACTATGCTTCACTATATTCCTGATTGAATCTAAGAGAATTACTGTACCCTAGTTAACTTACTTAAGAGCAAGGCAGATGTCTGGTGAATGGGTCTTCTTGTCAGGTCGAAGACCAAATACAGAATAAGACTTTTCAAATGAATATGTCAAATATTACTGCTGGGGTAGCTTGCAGAATGACATAATTTCTTGTCATCTGATTCTATCCCAGATGAAACCGTATTTAGCATCTACCTGTGAAAATAATAGGCCTCAGATCTTTGGTAGATGCTGGAAGTCATAAAAAATTGCACTCCTTCACTAATAATTATTTCACCTTAAAGAAAATACAGAGAACTGCCTAGTATAGACATTCTGTCTCTAGCTGCCATAAAGTAATTTCATTTCAGCTATTTTTCTGAAGTTAACCTCCTATATTCCAGTTTCCACTATTAAAATATATATACTATAGTGTATGTACATTTCTGTTCTCTCCCAATAGGGCACACTGTGGATACATTTCAAGCACTTTGCCAAAACCATTTCAACACACATCTGTATCAGCAGTTTGACATCTACATGAAATACAGTTCTAATACATTTGTAGCACAAGCATCTTACACAAATCATTTCGATACTTACCAATGACATATAATTATTTACAAAATTCCAGCTAGCTGGGCTGGCAGTATCTCCTTTTGTCACAGTAAAAATAAGAGGCAAAGTGGTTAATATTCAAGGGAGATTTCATTGTAACACAAATGGCATTATATACTCAGCAAAGTGTCAGTTATGCAGCTGCTTTTATATCAGGAAAACAGAGGGGAGAATCAAAGACCGCATATACAAATACATCTATGAAGTTAAAAATAACAAAATCACAAATGCACTTTAGAACACATCAAAAATGTTCCCTCCCACTATTTTCTTTTCACTATATTAGAAAAAGTAGAAAAGAGCCAGATGGGGTGGACCTGGAATGCCAAAACCATTTCAACACACATCTGTATCAGCAGTTTGACATCTACATGAAATACAGTTCTAATACATTTGTAGCACAAGCATCTTACACAAATCATTTCGATACTTACCAATGACATATAATTATTTACAAAATTCCAGCTAGCTGGGCTGGCAGTATCTCCTTTTGTCACAGTAAAAATAAGAGGCAAAGTGGTTAATATTCAAGGGAGATTTCATTGTAACACAAATGGCATTATATACTCAGCAAAGTGTCAGTTATGCAGCTGCTTTTATATCAGGAAAACAGAGGGGAGAATCAAAGACCGCATATACAAATACATCTATGAAGTTAAAAATAACAAAATCACAAATGCACTTTAGAACACATCAAAAATGTTCCCTCCCACTATTTTCTTTTCACTATATTAGAAAAAGTAGAAAAGAGCCAGATGGGGTGGACCTGGAAAATCCTTATAGAGCAATGGGGATTGTGGTGGCAGATATTTTTAAATGCCACGGTAACCCCGGGCCTAAATGAAATTATTTCTATACAGAGTTTGCTTAAAATGAAAGCATACAAAAAGTAGTTCATATTTTATGTGTTTAATATACATTTTATGTATTTCCTGTATGTTTTTTATACGTAGGTTGAATATTCGAATGTTTGTATTTAAAATAATATTCATTGTTTTAGAACATGAAGTACAAGGTAGGTAAATCATATTGAGATTGTATTATATGTTAAAGTGCCATAATAGAGAAATTTCTAGGACTTGTTTTTTAAGAGGAGCAATTTAAAAAGGAGGTGTGTGTATCACGTGACTTATGATTACATTTTATCTGATGAAGTATATCTCAGTTATGATGGAAATCGCTTATCTGATTCACTGTGGTTTATTAAAGTCCTTTGAACATGTATTACGTGTCTTTCTACTGCGTTGGTGTTTCCATGGAACTTTCCTTATTTGTACACTTAGAAAGTTGCTGTAACAATTGGTTTTACTTTACCATGTATTTTCTAAAGGACATGAAGTCTGAAATTCAAATGTCTGTCATTACTCATCTCAATGGTTTGCCAGAGAACAACATATTTTGAGGAACAGGCCAAAAATATGAGACAAAAATCTGAACATTGTGTGAATATCTGAACAGCTGAGAGGTAAGAGAAGCAAATGTATGACTGGGTATTGCAGGAGGCAGAAGTAACTCTTCTAGTAGAAGTGTGTATGTATGCGGTCCGTATCAGTCCAATATACAACTAAGATGCAGCCATGTGTTTTGAATAATTTCTTCCATGTTGTCTCATCCTTATACACATAAAGCTGTAGCAGGGAAGAGGTGTGGACACAATCAACTCAGTCCCTGTTGATCAAAACCTCTGACAGTGGGTAAGAGTCTGTCACCATGGCAGACGTTTATAAGGGGAACAAATGATTGTTTTCTCCTGCAGGGGTGACAGGTACTCTCCTTGGTCACTTCTCAAGAAGAGGGAAAGGCTTCTCTTATGAATGTAGGCCAAAGGGATCTGCCCTGGTCTCCTAGCATCATGTGCAGTGGGTGGTTGCAACTAAGATGCAGTGTCAACCCGATACCTGCTTCAGCAACAATAAATGCTTTCTGTCATACCTTGTGGAAGCACATAAATGACCAACTTTGGCCAAAAGAGCAGAGGATCAGCCATATCCTAATATAAGCCATCTAGCTGAGTAATGCCTCAGTTTGTTGCCTTCTGGCTAATTTGGCACCGACAACCTTGCCAGGACCCCATCCTCTCACCAACCAAATGTGTTCTTACTCTCATATCTGTAATCTTCCCAATCCTCATTCAGAGGCCAACCCTCTCCATCAATGCTTGTACACACACAAAGTCTGTACCTATCCACCATCCTCAGTATCATTTATGTATATAACACCCATCTCCCTGTGCTTTAAATCTGTATATCTGCCTTTTCTAAGTAGTAAAGAAATAAAGTCCAAACCACCACACTGGTAATAAAATCGATTCTTTTTACTTCCAACCACAACAGATGAGCGCTTTCGTCTAATAGATAGACTTCATCAGATGAAATCACTGATATCATGATACACATATATAAAATCACAAACAATTAAGAATCCATTAATTGTAATTTAAAGGCATACGGGTTCAAAAACCTAATATCCAATTTTAAAAAGACTTCCCAACTTTCAAGACTTTAATAAACACATATATATTCTATATGCAAACATTAATAATATAATTGTTCAACTGATAAAATACAAATAATAAAAATGTGCAACAATTTTAAAAAAATATATAAAAATTTATAGTCTTTTGGTTTATTATATACTTTCAGCTTTTTTATGTAGCACAGATTTTATACTGATGTAGTCATTTAAACCTGGTGGTGAGTTTGAATCCAGCCTGAGCTGCCATATCAGTTCTTTGTATAGTAAATGGTTCTTGAGGTCTCCCCCCTCCCTTGTGCAAACCATACCTAACTGTATCAATAATACCAAACCTAAAACTGGATACACCTGAACATGCAGTGCTGTGTTTATATAGAGCATTGGTCTCCCTATGAGTTCTAATTTCATATAGATGTTCATAAATTCTATCCTTGAAGGGTCTCTCGGTTTTACCAATATAATATGCCATACATGTAGTACAGATAGCAATATATACTAGCATGTTGGATCTACAATTCCCCTTAACAAGCTTCACCACACTTTTAAGACTATTGTTAAGTCTAATGGTATCCTCAGTCCATATAAAAGAACACACGCTACATGCCCCACAAGGTGCAGTTTTTTTGTATGGTAATTTCCCTCTTTCTCCTTGTTCCAAGAGTTTCTTAAAGTTGTTTCCTACCCTGTATGTAAAAATGGGTTCTTTACCTACCCTCGTGTACACATCCTTGTTAGTTTTCATAAGGTTCCAGTTATTTCTAACTATATGTGTAAAAGTGTCTGAAAAAGTGCTGTATTCAACAATACAGGCTGTATTATATTTAGTTTTACTATCCTGTGTATTGTAGTCCTTAGTAAATGAGTGACCTAAAAGTGCTTTATACTTCTTATCCCATTCCTTCTTCACTTCTTCCAAAATCCCAAATACTAATTCCATGGGGTATTCCCTTTCTACAAAGCATTTACTAAGAAATGTAAATTCTTTTTCTAAATCCTGAGGATCTGATGTCATTCTGGCTATTCTTACAGCCTGTCCCTTGATCAGACTTTTCTTCTGCGTAAAAGGATGGTGACTAGTGAAATGCAAGTAACTATTGCACCATGTAGATTTCCTAAAAATGTTAGACTTGAAACCTTCCTTTGTTTTAGAAATAGTCACATCCAAATAGTCAATACTTTTATCATTAATAGTATAAGTGAATTTCAGAAAGCTAGTGCTGGACTCCAAATAACCCATAAAATGGTGTAATTCATCCTTAGTACCATCCCACAACACAAAAATGTCATCCACAAATCTTAGCTAAAGTCTAATGTTGTGGTAAAATGGTGAAGGGAAAATTGTCCTGTTCTCCCATTCCAGCAGTACGAGATTGGCATAGGTGGGGGCGCAAGCTGCCCCCATCGCAACCCCACTGATCTGCTGGAAGAATTCTCCCTGGAACTAGATATAATTGGAGTCCAAAATAACCTCCATCAGTTCTGCCACTAAAAGAATACCGTCAGTGGATAGTTTTGAATATTTATATAAACTGTCACAAAAATATTCGTGTCCTTCCTTCCTAGGAATACAAGTAAACAATTCCTTTACATCAATGGTGAGGAATAATATTCCTTCACTCCATAATTGTCCAGTGATCTTACTCAAAAATTCCCACGAGTCCCTCAGGAGATGTGGGATGTCAAGAACAACCTCCTTAATATTTCTATCCACAAAAACAGCCAAAGGATGTGTTTTGGAATTTTTTGTAGCCACAATCGGCCTCAAAGAGGGAGTAACCAAAGACTTATGTACCTTTGGTATACCAAAGAAACTTGGAATATTAGGGTGTGTCTGCTTCAAAAAATTGTAAGTTTTTAAATCTATTCTTTTTTCTACAAGATATTCCTCAAGAAGTCCAGTATGTTTTCCCCTCTTGTGGGAGTGGTAATAAGTTGTTCCATAGCATTTGAGTTTATAATTTCTAGGAACCTTTGGGTTAGGGTGTTGGAGCTAGAGTAATGCTTCCAGTCTATGTTTGGGTAGTTGAAGTCGCCCAATATAATGGTGTTTGGAGAGACCGTCATATTTTCCAGTGTTCTCAGGAAGGCTGAGTGGGGTTCCTGGGTTTGGGAGGGTGGTCTGTAGCAGGCTATAAACTGGAAGGTAGTTTTACCCACTGTTAGTTGCACATGTGTAATCTAGTATGACGAACATTAAAGTATTACAAAATAAGGGGGATCTCACAGAGCAAGAAGAGGTTCAACTCCAGAGAGCTAAAGAGAAAATAAGGGATAATATTCATGAATTTAAAAAGATTACTGATAAGCAATTGTTTTTTGACAATAACTCCGGAGCACAAAAACTTTTGACACAAAGACCCAAGCAACAGAAAGTAGAAATGGTTGTTGCCAAACATTGGGAGCCTAGACTAAGAAAAATAACAAGAGATCCTGTAGAGGTATTAAACATGTTTTGGAATTTTTATGAACATTTCTATAAAGCAAAGCAGTGGGGAAATCAAGAAAAAGCACAAATAAAAATATTTATGGAAGACTTAAATATGCCAAGGTTAGATGTAGATGAGGCTCAATAGCTAACACTTAAGACAGGAGAAGATGAAATAAGAATGGTGACGTATAACCACTCTGCAAAAAAGTCTTCAAGAATACGTGGTATTCCAGTCGAGGTTTGGAAGCTAGGAGGGAATAAAGTGATAAAGATCTGCAAGGTTTTGTTTAACAGTATTTTAAAAGGAGGGGAGGCATCAACATCCTGGAAAAAAGCTGTAGAGCTATAATATTAAAATTTGGTAAAGACCCATCTGATCCTGATTCGTATTGGCCCATTTCAAATTTTACCCATGATTATAAAGTGTTTATGACTATAATGGTTAAAAGAATGATATTATTTTGTACCTAATTAAACCAGAAAGGGACATCTCGGTGTTGTGAAACATTCTGAGACCGTTCCAGACTTTTTCAGGATATAAAATTAATAAAGATAAAACAAAGACCATAGCTATAAACTACATACCCACATATGAATTAGTTCAAGTTTATGGGAACATGATAAAATTACTTATTTAGGAGTGTGGATTTAAAAGGATTCTGTTATGGCAGCTGTAAGACTTTTGCTTTTCACTTAAAAGTAGTTGTTAGGCATAAGGTGGAATACATATAGTATAATATGCATGAAAATATACAGTCAGGCCATGTCTTCATTTGTGTATACAATTTCAGAGAAAAAGAGCTCAGTAGAAGAGAAAAATAACCTTTCTAGCTACTGAGGAAGTGTGCAGAAATAATAGTTCTCTAGGGAAAAGCCAAAGAATGTTCCTTTCTCAAGGAAAAGATGTGTATTTGCAATGGAATGTTAGATAAGAAATAGGCAGTTAGGCACCGTCAGGCACCTGCTAGACAAGTCCAAGGATTCAAGGTTGAGGGGGTAGGTACAGCATCCAGAAGAAAGTTAGTGAACTGAAGTAATATAATATGTATGTTTACGACAGATAGTCTGTTTGGAGTCTGGTACAAGACTTCTTCAGATATCATTGCTGAACTACTTTCAGCTATCAGATGCATTGTGTTGCTATATACCATCTGAATATGCTTCTGTGGCATTTATATATGTTGGTCTTACATTATATGCTGCTCACTACAATAAACTATAATTAAGCAATCTGGGGCAGCTGACCTCTAATTTCTTACAGCAGCTAAGGATATGTGGGAAGAGACTTAACAGAACATAAGAAAAAAACTGAGAAACTGGAAGCTCTTGCCTATGGATATGGATAGCAAGATAAAAGCAGTAAAAATACTTTTAGTCCCATTAATTTTTATACACAAGTCAGGAATACTTTTATCAACCAGAGGAGAAGTTGTGGATAGTAATTAATAAAGAGTTCAAGGATTTTATTTGGGACAGGAAGAGAGCATGACTCAAGTGGAATAAGTTGATCCTCCCAACAGAACAAGGATGTTTAGGATTATGTGATTTGAAGGGATATTTTAGAGCTACACAGTTAAGGCTAATATGCATAACACAAAAAGCTAGAATTCAAAGTGGGAAGGGATGATGATGATGAAGTGGGGGTAATTCAAGAAATATGTAAATAATGGGATTTTTAACACAGATCATTAAGGAGAATAACAATCATACAAAATATTATATTCATAAAGAAGCAGAAAGGTTACTAAGTGCTAAGCCAACACGGAAATGGAGAAAGGAAATGATGCTGATAGGGACGACTGCAATAGGGGTACAGAGAATAGGCAAGAGGAAGTTGGAATTTACTGGAGGAAGCTAGCAAAGGGACCAAGGTATTGGGAACAGATAGAGAGGGAAAGGTAATAAAATGGGAAGAGGCCAAGAAAATGGGTCTATATTACCAAAGCAAAAAAACCCTATGCGCAAATACCAAAACATCAACCCCTATACCATGAAAATCCCGAACGCACTAAACCACGAAAAAAAATATCGAACTGTCATAGTCAGCCAACCCCACCACCCGCTACATACTACCTACCCAAACAAAATAAATAAACCACATAAATACACTAACCAAACCCTACTTCTAACCTAAACTAAAGCACTAAAACCCTACCTCCAACACTACACTAAACCTCACAAACACAACTATCTATGCACTCTCCTTAACCCCTCCCTAACCCTAAGGTCCGTAATAACCGCACACTTCTCCTACACACATACACCCAAACAAAATAAATAAAACACATACATACTTTTAAAAAAAAACCTACCTCCAACACTATACATACACAACTAACTATGCACTATCCTTAACCCCTCCCTAACCCTAAGGTCTGTAACTACTGCACACTTCCACTACACACATACACCCAAACAAAATAAATAAAACACATACATACATTTAAAAAACACCTACTTCTAACACTACACTAACTCTTACATACATTACCTATCTATGCACTTATCTTAACCCAAATCCTAACACTAAATTCCTATCTATCGCACACTTACCTTATGGAGCTATACCGCAGATGGGCCAACCAAAACAAATCAACATTTCGAACTTCACAGTTCTGAACTTTCGCGCTTTACGTACTTCGCGCAATACGGGTCGATGTCTTCTTATTCACCTAAAGGAATCTTCGCTCTCGTAATAGGAACCCAAGAAAACATTCAGATTGCAGGCTAGTGATTGCCCTGCCTATCAGGGATTGATATCAGAGTATAGATAAAGAAAAACGGATAGGGGAATCCTAAATGAAAGATCTGCACTGGTTGGGTTTTTAACTGAATATAGTGCAGACACTGTTGTTAAAAAAGGGATAATTAGTATGCTATGTAAAGTACTGCACAATAACTGTAGGAATCAATCAGAAGAGGTGAAAAAAGACTGGGAAGAGAGAATAGATATGCAATTCACAAAAACAATGGGAAAACATAAATATGGCTTCCAAATATGCAACAAAATCAAGAAGATTTAAGAGTTTTGCCTGGAAGTGCTTGCATAGATACTTCTATACCCCATTGAGACTACAAAACATTTTTCCTTAGGTAAATTGCAAATGATGATGGTATAATGGGGAAGAAAGAGGTACCCTGGAACATACTTTCACATATAATGAGTTGGCAGACATTAAACATTCCTTACAGAGTAGTCTGTCAGGAATACTGGGTGAGCGAATGTGTTTAACTAAGGAAATTATTGTTTTTTTGAGCTGAGATACAGGATCTGAATTGTCTACACACAGAAATAATTCCTTAAGTTTACATCTGGTGGCTGTGAAAACAGCAATTACTAGAAAACGGAAATTAATAGCCACCCACTGGTGTGATCCTTGGGTCTGGATGATTGTCACTGTTAAAGTGACACCCCTACCCCATGTGAAAAAAATGTGAAAAAGGGTTTGTGGATGAATGTATGGATGCATACTTGAAGTAGTGAATATTTTTAACAGAGATAAGAGAACATAAAGTATGATCTTTAGAAAAGGGAATGAGTAAATTACAAAGAAAATGGAAATTGTGTGACCATATACAGAAAACAATTTTGAAGGAGGAATGAGGTTTAAGAGTAGGCAGAAAATGAACAAATTATGTAATGTTGTTTTGATTGTATATTTAACAATATATGTGCTGTATAACATTTTTAAATGTGAGCTTGGTAATATGGTTTCATTACTTTTACATAAATGCACGTTTGCTTGTGTCACAAGTGATAATTCAATAAAGGTGTTTATAAAAGAAGATTGGGCTAAAAAAATAAAAGTAATCCAAGTATAAAGACACTAAGTAAAGAATACCAAGATATTTTGAATCACAGAGTCCATGTTGCACCAGAAACAGGCTACAGTGCTATGCAAAAACACCAAAAGGTTTACAGAGACTAGCAAAAAGATAGAAAATAATATGCAGATCAGCTCAGATAAAAAAAAAATGAATTATTATTCTGGACACTAATAAAAATATTCTGATAAAAATGATATTTTATGTGCTTTCAAAAAGTTCATGATGAAATTAATAAAACAGATGAAGTTAATCAGGGTGAGTTTCAGGCTAAAATCTCAAGGGTAACTGAATATGTTAACATCGAGAATAAAATCAAACAGCTTGAAAGATAAAGCTCCAATTCTAGATGGTTTAACATCAGAAATGTACAAGTTATTTCCGGAAAATGTTCTTCAGAGAAACAATACATATGCAGTGAACGAAGAGAATAAAAAGCCCACCTTTGTGGAAATATGCCCATTTAAACTAGATTTTAAAGCAAGTATCCAGAGTTTTTCATCTTAGAAACTAATATCATTACTAAATATTGATTACAAGGTGTATATGTCCATTTTGCCCAGAATACTCTAGTTTATATAACTGATAAGTACCAAATTGGATCCATAACTGTCAAATTCATGATAATACAAAAAAAATGATTAATTTATTATTCTCTATAGCTTGGATGTTTAAACAGCTTTGCATTCAACCAGTTGGACATTTATTCAAAATGCTAAAACTTCTATGGTTTCCTGGTAGATTTGTTTACTTTTTAAAACAATCATATACACAATCAAACTATTATGCTAAAATTGGACAGTGTCCATTTATTTCTCAATATACTGATATGCAAAAGGAATTACACAAGTATGGTCCCTTACCCCCATTATTTTTGAGACTCTCACAAAACCATTTACTAATATTGCAATGCTAAATACGAAAACATATGTTCAGATCTCTAGTAGCTGTCACTCTAAAATGTGATTATTTGCAGATGATAGTTTTCTAATAGATGAAACAAATATAATTTTATTACCAATAATGGATTCACTGAAATAGTTTGAAAATAATTCTAAACTAAAAACTAATACAGACAAAGCCAAACTAATTTTAATCATAAACATTCAGCTTAAACAATGAACTAACTAGGAAAACATATCAAATGTTTACATATACACTAGTAAAATATATGAATATATTAAAATTATGAAAAGTCATAAGTGTTATCATTAAAACAAAATTAATAAGTTTTGCTCTTCCTTTAAATGTAGGGTACAGCTATTTAAAAAAAGATCCTTCTCATAAACCAGTTTGTCCTATTGAAAATTCAAGATATGTCACTACCACCAGATCAACTTAGAGGAAGATAAAGATATTGTTAAATTTCTTATGGTACACTAGATAAGCTAAAGAAGTTGTGAGGCAAAAAAAATAAGATTATGGGAATAGGAAAGCATAGGGTTTCTAGATGTAGAAGCAAATTCAGTCATGACCATCTTGAAAATAGTACCACTTTAGGAGGATCCTTTTTATCAGGCCAATTAGAAATGTATTCATGAAAACACATACAAGACATCTAAATTGAAAATACTAGTAAATGTTTATTATATTGTTAATAACAACAAGTTGTTAAAAAATGACAATCTTACTGAAAAGAATCTTAAATTTTGCTTGGATTGTTTAAAGGGTCACAATTTGACAGCTGCAGTCATAAGCTAACATGATTTAGACCCCAATTATTTGATTTCAATTCAAAATATTAGATTTTTATATAATAAAATATAATAAAAATTGATAATAGAGACACATGCCCACTTGTACTGGATTACCTAAACTTAGCTATTTCTGGTAACACAAACTTAAGATCATGACTATAAAAACTATCTAAATCTGTCAAAATTAGTCTTCTGTAATGCGTCTAAAATACATGAGGGATTTTGTAATTATATCAATTGTAGTTTCCTAATCTCAGTAAGGTAACAAACATATTTTAAAATCCCCAGGAACGTCAACATCATTGCTTTGAAGATCCTTTGCTTGAAAATTTCTACACAGATCCTTTATTACACATCATAAGATAATTTATATAGATCAATAAATTATGCATGAAAGTGTGATGAATTTGTAAAAATAATTAGGGAACATATGTTTTACAACTGTGATTTGCTAAAGAGGTTTTGGTGGAAGGTTAATAAGGTTATGAAAGCAATGTGGTCAGATAATAGACATCAACATTTTAAAATCTATTAAATACGCCAACCCCTAATTGTATACAGAAATTAATGTATCCTTTTTATGGTTCATCCACTGCCGGAATTGTCATTACTAAAAACTGAAAAAAAACAACAAATCTGGTTAGACCAAAATCTAAAAGATGTTGATTAATATTTTGGACAAAGTTGCTTAATATTTTTAAATATGTGACATGTATTGGTTATTTATGATTGATAATTTTGAATAACTTGATTAATGCATATGAGAATCTTAGTAACTTTAGCATAGAGATTAAGTAAATAGTTATTAGTTATGGTCTGTCTTTTAAGTGAAAATAGCACTAGTTAATATTAATAATAAGTTATACGTAATGTAAACATTAAGAAAAACTATAATACGTTTAGATTATTAATGCATATTCAGTAGAAGTAACCGGAGTGTCAAACTGTAGTCCAAAGGAGCATTGAGTTAACAGTAATTTTCACAGTAGGATATGTTAATAGAGACAGGTAAAGTAGATAAGACAGTTAATGCTGAACTAGTGAGGAATTCAATTGTTAAACAGGTAATTGGAGGAGTTATCAGGTGTCATATATAGATATTAGTTCAATATGCATGTTGTGACAACTGCTACCGAGTAAAGGAACAGAACTGGGCAAAAGAACACTTTAAAATTTAACTTGCATTTTAATGACATCTATATATTTACTTATTTACTGATTGCGATTGTCCTACTAGAGTTCTCATTTTTAAAGGTAGTTCTTCAGACAGTTATATATATATATATATATATATATATATATATATATATACAACTCTAACTATTGTAAAATGTTACAGCAAGCAGATACAAAGATGCACAATAAATGGTAAAGTACAGCTTCAAAGACAGGGAGAAAATATATCAGATATTAACATAATGACACCAGAGATACTTATTTACAGAATAAAATATTGCAAAGATCACACAAGGACAAAAATAATGTAAATATCCATGAAAAGACAGATAAGTGATGCAAAAAGAAAAAACATAGTCGTGATCCATGATAACATAAATTACAGTGTACAGCATAAATGAGAGAGCATCCATAGTGCAACCCTATGATATACAGGGGGTCTATATCACTTAATCGAACACTTAATTGAGTGAATTCATATTTGTCAAACTGACTTAAATGAAAGCTCAATTAAGGAAATGATCAGTTAAGCGAAAAGTTTCCTAGGAAAAAAAGACAGTTGCCAGGCCTCTGACCATCACAAAGAAAACAAAATTAAAAACTCTGCAAAGTGGGGTTCTTCCCCCCACACCCCCTCTAACTAAATATACCAACTCCAAGATCGCACTACAGTGAGGAAAAGGGCAAACTCCCAATGACAGCCAACCACGTTCTTTCCCTGGGTAACTTTTTGCATAACCAATCGTTTGTTTAATTGAGCTTTAAATCAGTTCGACAAATAGCGATTTGCCCAATTAAGTATTCGATTAAATGATGTGGACCAGATATATGGAGGAATTATGAGAAAGTAATTCTTGTAAAGGATACATTTCCTAAAACCTATATTGTAGGTCAATTTATATTCAAATTGTGCTTATAACAGTTTTTCCAAAGGGATTTTAGTTGAAATAGGAATAGCTGAATGGAAGCTTATTACATACTTTCTGTGTAAACAAAGGGATTCAAAATTTCCTGTACATTAACTGATTTGGGAAAGGTAATAAAATGTCCAATGCATGCACTAAGATCAAAGGGAAACATGGTAGCAACTGTTAATGAGGAATATATTTAGGAAATAGTAATATGTTACACTCTCAAAATATTCTGAAATAAGTTTGCAGCCTTTGCCAGATTTTGCCAGTACTGAGAGAAAGGTTCAGAGTAAAATAGAGAGTCTGAAGTAGTAATGACTGAAAAGACTGATATGTCACATAAGAAATGATGTAATTGTGTAATAAAATTGTGAGACTATTTTCAGGACAAAAAAAGATGTCGCAAATGAAGGTCTTCACATTGGATGAAAATGTAAGAAGTTTGTTATGCAGTATATGGAAGAGTAGTACAACAAAACTTATTTAGGAAAAAGAAAAGAAGGGAAGGAAAATGTGTTAGTCTGTGTGCAGTACACAGAAATATAGAACAGCACAGCATAGTAAACAGGTGTAGATGTACACAAACTATGATGCAAAGTCATGGGATAGACAAAGATAAAAAATGAGAAGACAAATAGTATAGGGAGAGCTGGACTTTACAATGGGTGTGGGGCATGTCACAAGAAGAAGGGGTTACATTAGAGAACCTCCCACTGTAAGTCTAACTAATAATGAGGAGGAGTTGCTAGTGTCCCTACATGGAGATGACTAAGGTACAGGTATTATTCTTGGAGGATCCTAACTGGCCAACTCACATATCTCAGAGAAAGATGCACCAGGTTAGTAACCATACTGCATGTCAATATAGTAGCTGTACCCTGTGTACTGCAATGGATCACATACCACTGTATGGGTTTCTCATACATACATCAAGTGTGCTACCACAAAAAAAAATGGTAACTGAGGTATGAGTCTCTTCTACATCTGCACAGTCTGTACCAATGGTATCATGCATAACAAAGGGTCTCACATGTAGAAAGGATATTTGGATTCACTCTGTTCTGTTTGTATCATCTATAAACAGGCCAAACAACTGGTATGAGACACCTATTTAGGCTGGGTCAGGACAATGGGCTGATAGCAGCTATGCAAGGTCTGATGATGCTGAGACACTAAGTGAGTCATTGTATGAGACACAGACACTTCCTGATTCCCTCCTGGGTGGTTCTCTAGCCATTATTCATGATGAAGATACAGCTTCTCCCACACCTCAGCTACAGGCTGCATAGTCTGAGTCCTTATAGTCCCCATTAGGAGGCTCCCATGTGACTGGAATAACCACTTCTCCACCTCTGGCAGCAGAGAGGAACAGACTGTAGTTACACGCATATACACCCATTGTGCAGCAGGATCGCAGGGGATCCCAATGCAACCCTGTACCACAGCTTGCCTCTGACATTCAGGTGGCACCAAGTCTAAATCAATAGATTTGCACACATATTGTCCAGACATAGCCTTTTCTACCCATGTCAAAATGATTATCATTGGTATAGTGTGTGGCATCCAACAAGATTATCACCCATCACTGTTGACACTAGGACTCCAAGGATGCCGCCTTGCTAGGAGTCATAAAGACTATGATTGAATATGTGATTTCCATATCTATCTCTGTGCAGAGGACAGAGTGCCACCATCACTGCCATGTCCGGGAACATTGTCTGTGGTTGGGGACAAGTACTTAACAACAGTGGTCACACTGGGAGGCCATCACAGCATACACAGTCAGCTACTGAGTGTAGGGGGGGGTCCTTTTCACTATTCCATGTTGTGTTCAGTGACAACTGCCAGCCTTCACGGTCAATACACCTTCCCAGCCAACTCTATATAGGTCCCATTCCCTGGTTTATTCTTCCAGTAGAATGTCATCCCTGTCATTGGGGACCTGTATCCCTGCCATTAATGTCTAGTGTAAGTAACACCATATCATGGTCACACAGTGTCACCCCCACCCTATTAAGGCTCCATGATATGACCTCCTTGTGGGCAGCATTATATAGTTTGGCATTGTGTGGGTTGATTAGAAGTGTCATCAGCCAGGGCTCAAGTAGGTATCCAGCATCACCTGAAACACAGTAGTAACATATAGGGAGTGGAGCTGTACACACTATCTTTGTTTATATATCTGCTGTGCAGAGTGCCTGTACTTAACATCTAAGGTAGACCTGTGAAGTTTTTGCAATGCAGGAAGCAGTGAGGTAGATAACTTGTATGTCATATTCCAGGGTGCTCTGTAGATATAACCAGCATCTTGAGCCAGTACTATGAACCATCATCCCACCTCCTCAACTCTTCTAGTAAACAGCAATTAAAACAAAAGAAAAGTTGATCACTACATTGTAAGTGATTGGCTTTTTACATTCTTACACTTAGATCTATGCCCCCCTTCCTCTGAAGAGCAAAAAAACACTGCTGTCCCAGTAATTCAGGTACCATTTCTGTGCCCTGCCCCCAAGTTTCAGCATATTTTATTTACAAAAAATGCCTTTTAAACTGTAGCAAACTGTTGCTACATTTAGAATCTGCCTGCAAAGTACACTAATACACTCATGTTTTAGTTTAAAAAAATAATTTATTTTTAAACTGTAACAAACAGTTGCTGCAGTTTATAACCTATGCTACAGCACTCAGGTTTTAGTTTAAACATGTTTTTCTTTTTTAATTTTAAACTGTAGCAAACTGCCTGCTACAATCTAGCAAGAAGCTACTACAGTTTGGACCACACACAGAGTAATACAACACTCAAGTTTGCCTGCAAATGCAATATTGGCTTTTAAAAGCTGGTATTGCATTAAAACGAGATCAGGATCAGCTGATCGTGTATTCCCAACACGTTGTGCCTGGGACAGATGCCCCTATTGCCCCACCCTAGCTACTAGTTGTATAGAACCTTCAAGCTGATGAAATGATATCCCTTCCTATTGACATAGCATTGTTCAAGGAAATCAAGAGAAGCATTTATTACTACAAGTGCTATGCATTTTAGTCAGTGTTTTGCGGAGGAGATCAATGTTATAGAAATCATGCATGATGGTGGCCATTTCCTCTGATCTTCTGGGAAAATATATGCTCATCCATGTGTAAAAGTAGCATATTCACAGCAAGAGGTTCTCCCGTTCAATTCTCGGCTTGGCTTGGGAGTGCCTTCTGTGTGGAGTCTGCATGTCCTCCCCGCGGTTGGGTAGCATTCGAAAGACATGCGTGTATAAATGGGCGTGCCTTCGTTGAAGGTTGGGTGTCGAGCTGGCACCTCGGTGTTTCGTAAAAATCTACTGCCAATCATTAGTGGACCGGAGTTCTGCTGTGGCAACCCCTTACCGGGAAAAGCCGAAAGACAAACAAACAAACAAACATTAAGAAATATAAGGAGTATTCTCCAGGCTGAAACTTTCAACATGCTTACTGTGCCCCCGTCTCTCTCTCTCTCTCTCTCTCAAAAAATGTTATTTTATTTTACATTTGTTAACCGGGTTAGTCCAACTGGATACATGTCCATTTTCAGTGGAGGCCCGAGGAGAAAAGCTCCGCTAACTACTACTTAACAAGTTAAAAAAAATATACAGAATTATGCAATAAAAAAGAAAACATTTGCTTTAAATTTCTTCCAGAATGTATATACACAAGAGTACAATATGAGACTTAGCAGGAGAATAAGTTTAGATATTTTACTTAGTTACAGTATTACTGCATTATACTGAGAAGCAGAATTAGATTTCAGTAGTTCAAAATGAACCCGAAGGAGGAGAAGGAATATTAGAGAGGTAACTCATATAAAGTGATGGTAGTATTACATACACGTAGAAAGAAGGTAAAAGGAGAGGGAGAGGGATGAGTAGAGGAAATTTGTGGGAGTTAGAGTTTTAGTCTGGGTTAAAGCATGGACATAACTAGTGATTTTTAAGGTAAATTCTAAGTTTTTGTTTGAACAAAGCAGGGGTTGGGATTGAAGTAAGTTCAATAGGAAGTTGATTCCAGTGTTTACCAATGGCATTAGAGAAAAGGGAGTCACCAGCAAGGTTGTTGGATTTAGTTAAAGTTACTAGGAGTTTGCTAGAGGAGCGAAGTGAATTCAGGTTAGAGTAAGGGGTAAGAAGTTTGGAAAGTGCAGGTGTGTTATTAGGTTGATAGAAAGCTCTTTGGACAAAGGAAAGTTGGGAAAGAAGCAGCATATTTTCTAATTCCAGCCAGTGAAGTTTCTGAAGGTTCAGACAGTGGTGAGTTCTGAAAGGATTACCAGTCGCAAATCTAGCAATACTATTTTATGTGTTAGTCAGTTTAGAGAGATTGTTTTTCTTCAGGTTAGTGTAAATTGGTGAGGCATAGAGAAGAGTTGAAATAAGGTGAGAGTGGGCAAGAGTAACTTTGGCTGTGGGGGTTAAGAATGTTTTAATTCTGTAGAATGTACAATGTTTGTAACAAGTATGTTATGAGCTGCACATACTTTGGTCTCTAAATAACTGTACAGATTTTCACAGAATGTCCAGATTTTTTATTCATATCTTTGGTCCATTTTTCATGAATTTGTGGTTTTCTGGCAAATGAGTAGAAAATCATTAAAGGTTGAAGTTAGAAAATAATGACAGGCATTTGAGTTTCAGACTTCAGTTTTTAAGAGCAATATTTAAAAATTGTCCCTACTTTTGTGCCTTTGCCCCACTTTTATGTATGGCTTTATCCAGATTTCTTGCTCTAAGAGGTTGAGAAGTATGTTGGTCTCCACAGACATAGGCAAGTCCATATATTCTTCCCAAACCTGCTTGCAGGAGATGCATATCAACCAACATCCAAATGAGATCTTTGTTCTAATGAAAATGTTATGCTAGATTCTAATCAGTAAGATAATGGCATGTAATCCATTGTCAGTACTATTCATTCCACTTCACAAGGGTGGTAACTCAACTGAACTCTCTAACTTTCGGCCTGTAGCCCTACTTTCTCCTTTAGCCAAAATCATGGAAAAATGTATCCATCAACAACTTCTAGATCACCTTTTCCAAAATAACCTACTAGCTGACTGTTAGCATGGTTTCAGACCTTTCCATAGTACTACCACTGCTCTCTTATCCTTGTCTGACTGCATTAACAAACATTGTAATAACAACATGCTCTCCTCCTCTGCACTCTTTATTGACTTATCTAAAGCTTTTGATATGGTTAACCATCAACTACTTCTGAACATACTAAAATCACTTTCACTCAACACACAGGCATTAAAATGGTTCAAGTCTTATTAAGACAATAGAAAGCAAGCTTTCCTTTTGGACAATAACCTATCCACACATCTCTCTATTACCCTTGGTGTCCCTCAAGGCTCTATCTTGGGACCTCTCCTCCTCTCCATATTCATTAATGATCTAAATGTAAATCTTCCTCAAGCTACCTGCATACAATATGCAGATGACACCACACTGATCTGTAATGCCTCTTCTTCATCAGAACTCCAATCCATCACCCAAACAGTATTCAAACTAGTTGAAAACTGGTTCCTACAATGTTGCTTCCTCCTAAATGCCAAAAAAAAAACTATTGCTCTTTACTCCAACTTTAAAATCCACCCTAATAAATGTCTCCATTACATCCAACACTGGTACTGTCATAGCTCCTGACCCAACTAATAAACTCTTAGGTGTAATAATTGACCACAGCCTTAACTTTGACTCGCATATTAACCCTACTATTAAATCAGTAAACAGAAAGCTTGGTTCTCTGTATAGAATAAAACCTTTCCTTACCCCTGAAGCCAGAACTATCATTGCCCATACCCATCTGATATCTACCCTCCTCTATGCCTCCCCCATTTATACTAATCTTTCCAAAAGCAACCTTAATAAGCGGACAACCTCCTATAACAACATTGCCAGATTTTCTACTGGCTCCCCATTAAGAACTCACCATTGTCTGAATCTTAAACAACTGGGATGGCTTGAACTGCAAAACCAGCTGGAAATGTAACAACTCACCATCACCGATAAGATTCTGTACCATCCAAGTAACACTCCTAGTCTCAGTAGCCTTATCTCCCCCTATATAAATCTTACTACCCTCCACTCGGCAAATAAATTACTGGTTACTATCCAGAAATCCCACAACAAAGCAGGTGATTCTCTTTTTTCTAATTCTGTGGGGAAGGTTTGGAACAGGCTTCCCAGCAAACTTGCATCACTATCATCATTGCCACTCTTCAAAATGCAACTAAAAATTCTACTAAAGACACAGTGGCTATGCCCATGTATGAACCCTAACACTCACCCAGTACAATACTACTGTAAACCTCTCTTCCATAACCCTTAAAGGGGGATTTATAATCCTTCCCTTACTCCCAATCTAACCAAGTTTTCTCAGGTTACTTTTACTGAGTACGTACTTTGTAACACTCATCCTGCTGTGAGCACAAGTGCAATAGCTTGTATATAGATCAACTGCCTTTTTACTTTGAGCGTATTATTTGTTTAGGTGTATATATGCAAACTCTTTATTATCCTACTGTTACAGTTTACTAAACAGCCACTAATACTTCATCTCAATCCTTACTTCTTTCCTAACCTATCTTATGATCAATGATAAATCCTTGAATCATGTAAGTAGTACTGTACTGTTTTGTTAAACTTTGTAGTCAATTTCTTAAAGGTTAATTTTTTAATAAAAATCACCATCAACATTGTATTTAAATATTGTTTACTTTTTGCTGTCCTTTTTTATTAGCTTAATTTTGGAGCTTATCTCCTCGGGCCTCTACTGAAAATGGACATGTATCCAGTTGGACTAGCCCGGTCAACAAATGTAAAATAAATAAAATAAAATAAAAATTGTTCCTGTTACCTCTTTTCCCTAATGTTTGTGTAGTAGTAGTGCTGACTCTCACTAAGTGCTGGTTCACAAATGATGCTGCTCAGAGCACCTTTGTTTGTTGCAACGCTGGAGGTTTCTGCATGCTGTTTGCTCTGTGTGGTTAACGTATTTTGTGCATCATTTGCTTTCAACGCTGTTTCTTTGCATCTCATTATGCAGTCATTAAACAGAGCACCTTCATTTGCATGTCATGATATGGACATCTGCATACACCATATCCCACATTTTTTGCCTTGCTTCCATAGTGCTAGATAGTACTGTGACTTATTCCTGCCTGCATGTAGCTGCATCCCAACTTAAGGGATCCCACCTACATTTTCCAATACAAAAAAATGCAGTTTCACTGAAGCTGCAAGCAAACCTATTTGAAATGTTTTTCTACTTTCAGACAGCACAAGTTATTGCAGTTCACTAAATTTATTTTAGAAATAAACATCAACAGGCTTGAGCAGTAAATATAATGGGAGTCTGTGGTGTATGCATTGGGCCATCACAGAGATGGGCCCAACTTTCTGAAAATGTATAACTAAAAATTATATGCCTGGGCAAATTTAATAAAATGGAGTCCACAACATTCAAAATCACAGACGTATGCCTGTTCAGTAAGCCATCTGGAAATGACTTAACTACTAGATTTTGAAATACTCTCTTTTTTATATAGGACTTTGAAATCATATAGTAAGTCATGCAGCCACTTATAGTAAAAACAAAGACCTGATGCACAACTTAGAAAATCCAGTCAAAGAAGGTTTATGGATTATGCATAAACTATCTGACATCCATTACCAAAAGCTCCATAATAGTGGTTTGGGACAGTTATAAGCAACTATTGTTTTTCCAATGGGACAGTATACCCTTAGAGGCAATGCAAGTCTTCATTGATTATACAACCACAAATGGATGTTTGGTCATGAAGTCTTGTCGTATGAAAGCCCTGGCTTTGAATTAAGACTGCTACATAACTTTATACACTTTTTCTTTAACTTTTAAAGCATTTGGGGGTCATATTTTTTGGAGTATGATGGTCTAGGAGTGACCTTCATGGGGCAGTAATTTTTTATCAATACACCTAATGACTTTACTTAGAAAACATTGACAGATAAATATGCTTAAAAAAAATTATGGTGGACCTCAATAACTTTGGAAAAAAGATAAACAAGTATTATTCTAAAATTTGCTGGAAATTTCATGTAGTATTACTACTAATAATAAAACATACTGCCATGTAATAACTATGATTTCATTTGCAATATAGTATTTGTGGTATAAAGAAATCATGTGGACATCCTACAAAAGGGCCTCAATGAGACAGATGCCTGGTGTCAAAGCCATGGCCTCAAGCTCAATGCCAAAAAGTGCATTGTCATCCCCTTTGGTAAAAACTCTGTACCCATGAACTACAACATAGGCGGAAGTATACTTAACACCGAAAGTGTGATAAAAGACTTTGGCACACAGGTGGACAGTAGTCTCTCCTTTGATAATCACATCGCCATAGTAGTCAGGAAATCCTTCTATATGGCACACCTCATCACAAAAGGTTTCTCATCCAGAAAAAAAGAGGTCATTGTTCCCCTCTACTCATCACTCATTAGACCCATTATAGAGTACAACACCCCTTTTGGTATGTACCTCACAAGACATCTCCAACAACTGGAAAGGCCGCAGAAATACCTCACAAAGAGGATTACCAGCCTCAAACAGATGCCCTACGCTGACCATCTCAAAAAACTCCAGCTTTACTCCGTCGCATATCACCTACTCAGAGGTGATCTCTGCCTAACATACAAAGCTATGTCAAACCCAGAGCTGTTGGACATGCTCCAGTTAAATAAATCCCAATCCCTCCGAGCTACATGCTCTAGGGACCTAAACCTTGTCACCACAATAAACAGAACATGCCGGAGGGATAGATTCCTGTCCCAGAGACTTCCCATACTCTGGAATAAACTACCTATCTATATCAAACAAAGCTCCTCATTAGCACTCTTCAAGAAAAATCTTGATGATTGGATGGAAAATAGGAAATTCACCCTGGGGATCACCTCTGTGTTTCTGCTCGACAGTGGCACAGGAAAATAATTTTCTTGGGTGGCAAAAGCCAGGGTACCTTTTTGGCTGGGCTTGTATAGGCCCCAGGGCCGATAGCCTAGTACCTACCTATGAACCTATGTTGTTGAACTCATAAGGAAGAATGACTATTTTCACAAATTACCTCACAACCAAATATGAGATAATGGAGCTACTACAACTGTTCATAGGTAGGTACTAGGCTATCAGCCCTGGGGCCTATATAAGCCTAGTCAGAAAGGTTCCCTGGCTTTCGCCATCCAAGAAAATTATTTTCCTGTGCCCTTGTCAAGCAGTGCCGCAGAAGTGATCCCCGGGGTGAATTTTTATTTCCCATCTAGTCGTCAAAATTTTTCTTAAAGAGGCCCAATGAGGATCTTTGCTTGACATGAATGGGTAGTTTGTTCCAGAGTATGGAAAGTCTCTGGGACATGAATCTATCCCTCCAGCATGTTCTGTTTATTGTGGTGACAAGATTTAGGTCCCCAGAGCGTGTGGTACAGAGAAATTGGGATTTCTTTAAGTGTAGCATGTCCAACAGCTGTGGGTTTGACATAGCTTTGTATGTTAGGCAGTGATTGCACCTGAGTAGGTGATATGTGATGGAGTAAAGCTGGAGTTTTTGAGACAGTCTGCGTATGGCATCTGCTTGAGTGAGGTATTTCTGTGGCTTTTTCAATTGTTGCAGGTGTCTTGTGAGATACATGCCAAATGGGGCAGTGTACTCTATAATGGGTCTGATGAGGGATGAGTAGAGAGGAACAATGACCTCCTTTTTTCTAAAGGAGAACCCTTTTATGATGAGGTGTGCCATGTAGAAGGATTTCCTGACTACTGTGGTGATGTGGTTATCAAAGGAGAGACTACTGTCCACCTGTGTCCCGAGGTCTCTTATCACACTTTCAGTGTTTAGTGAGCTACTGCCTATGTGGTAGTCCATGGTTACCAAGTTTTTCCCAAAGGGGATGACAATGCACTTCTTGGCATTGAGCTTGAGGCCATGACTTTGACACCATGTATCTGTCTCTGTGAGGCTGTTTTGTAGAATGTCTACATCATTAGGTGATTCTATTATGGCTCCCAGTTTGCAGTCATCTGCGAACTTTGTTAGCCAAAGACCTTCTGTGTTGGCCTGCACTTCAGGGAAGTAGATGCCAAACAAGAGCGGTCCCAGAACTGAACCCTGAAGTACTCTACTTGTCACTTGTTTGGAGCTGAATTTGGAGTCGGCTCTTTTACAGTGTGAGTTCTGTCAGTAAGCCAGTTGGCAACCCATCAAGTTACGTAGGGATTAATGCCTAGCTTAGTAAGTTTATCTATGATTCTACAGTGGGGGATAGTGTTGAAGGCCTTGGCAAGGTCCATATAGGCTGTGTGGACCACCTTACCCTTGTCCATGGCTCTGGAGACTGATTTGAAGAAGTCAATCAGGTTCAGGAGACATGATCGGCCCTTCACAAACCCAAACTGTATGAGGTCCAGTGTTTGAAGGTTGCCAATGTCTTTGTTTATAAGTTCCATGATAATACGTTCCATGGCATTGCAGATCAGGCTCATCAGACTGATGGGGCCATAGTTCCTGGGATTCAAGGTGGATCCCCCTTGTGGAGTGGGATAACTGTAGCTGTGCGCCATTCAGTGGGCACGAAGTCTGAGGTGAGGCTATGATTAAACATGACACTTAGGTGAGGTGCCAGTTCATTTTGAGGTGCCAGTTCATTTTGTAGTTCATGTAGAACACAGCCTGGGATATCGTCTGTTCCCATGGATGCTGTATTCTTAGCTTTGGAGAGTGCGTTTTTTACCTGTGTGGCCGTTATTACCGGAATTTGGCAATCTTTCGGTATTGAGATGGTCCCTTTAGGGGGTGATGTTTGCACTGAATCGATCTGCCAGGATATTGGCAATATCCTTGGGATCAGAATATTTAATGCCATTCTGTTGTAGCTCAGAGCAGATCTGAGCAGTGGCATTTAGATTCTTGACGTAGCTATAGAATACCTTGTGGTTGTCTTTGGAATCTTTGGCAATTTTATTTTCATAACTAGCTTTGAAGGATTTTATGAGGGATCTCAGCTTCTTACTGAGGCTGGTAAGGGAGTTTTTTGCATCCTGGGATTTTCTTCTTTTCTGTAACAGTTTCTTCCTTTTGTTGAAAAGTTGTTTATGGCAAGGGACCACCAGATTGGCTTCCTTTTTTTAGACGAGACCATCTTGGTTCTATTGGGGATGGCACGATTCATGCACAAGTGGATGTCCTTCTATAGTGCCTTAGTGTAGGATTCAGCAGTCGAACTTTCAGTTCCCGTTTGCATGGGTGTCATGAAGTTTGTCACTTCTGAATTGAGCAGGATGAAGTTGGCTTTGGAGAATTTTTTTACGGAGGTTTCATTACTGGGGGTGGGGGTGGGATGTGGATGTCAAGGGTGATTAACTTATGGTCAGACCTGACCAACAAGGGGGTGACCATAGGAGTGGAGCATCAATTTCCCATGTTGTTAATGACCAGGTCTAGGATATTGGAACCCCTGGTGGGAGTAAGAATTAGTTGATCCAGGGCACTGCAATTTATGAATTCCAAGAACCCTTGGGAAAAGGTGTTGATACAAGAGTAGTTTTCCCAGTTAATGGTAGGGTAGTTGAAATCACCCAGTATTAGGGTGTTTGGTTATATCTTAATATTTTCCAGTATGTTTTGAAAGGTGTAGTGAGAATCTTGGGGCATGGTGGGGGATCTGTAGCCAGCTACAATTTGGAGTCTTACCTAGTGCTAGTTGCACCTGTAGAATTTCAGATGCATTGTGATGGGCAACTAGCCTGGTGTTGTGAATATCCTTGGTGAATACGGACTCTCCTCCACCTTTAGTGTTTTGGTCCTGGTTTGGTGGCCGAAAAGAGTAGTAAGAGTTGTAGCCTGATATTGCAGGGGTGCTCTCTGGATTCTTGAACCAGGTCTCAGTTACTGCACAGACATCAATGTTCTCCATTTTTAGGAGTGCCTCGAGAGAGTGCATTTTGAGGTTTAGACTTCTAGCATTGAGCAGCATTACCTTCAGATTTTGCATGCTTGTACCTGTTACTGTGGTGGTTTTGTCCTTTGAACTTTGCCTAAAAAAGGCACTATAGGGGTGGCAAGAGCCTTATCCAGTAACCTGAATCCCAGGGGAAACAGGTTTAGACCATCTCTGGCAAAGCATCGTGGTCTGTTGATCATGTCATCCCAGGCAGACAGATACTGGATCCCCTTTGAATGACACCAGAAGCTTAGCCAATTGTTGAAGTCAATCATTTTGTCCTCATACTGTGGTATCATTCTGGGTGAAGGCAGGATGCTACTCAGGGCTAGGGTCATACCTGCCTGGGCCACATGATCCAAGAGCTCTTCCATGTCTCTTTTCATGTAGTCCAAGGAGGTACATCTCAAGTCATTCACTCCAACATGGACAATGACAGAGTCATATTTGTACTTGTTAAGGAGTGACTTGAGTACATGCATTATGTTGTGGATCCTGGCACTCGACAGGCAGCTGACTGTAATTTTCTCCTTGTTAAGCCTGGTGAGTGAGACATCAGTGTGCCTGACTATAGAGTCACTTATGGCTAAAGTGTTGGGTACGTTTTCTTGCCTTAGGGGCTGTTGGGTGGCACATTGGTGTTGTGAGCTATGTGACACTTTTGTTGTGATTGGTGTTTGTTTTTGTTTCATCTTTGGAGGTCCTTGTTGCTTGGGCAGGTTACTGTTAAGGGCCTCCACATATGTGGGTTTAGTGTTGCTATGTGTAGGTGTTGGTGGTGTGGGTTTAGAAGGGCTATGTGTTGCTTGAGGTGTAGTGTCTTGACTGTCTAGCACAATCATGGGTGGAGAGAGCTATGTTTCCAGTTTGGCTATGTAAGTGCATTTCTTGCAGGTTGTAGTGTTGGGTGGTAGGAGAAGAGGGTTGTCTGTGTACATGAGGCAATTGCTGCATTGCCCCAGTATGCCCAAATTCACCAGGTGGACAGGAGAAATCATTTGCTTGTACCTGTTACGGTGGTGAATTTGGCATTCAAACCTTGTCTAAAAAAGGCAATATTGGGGTGGCAAGAGCCTTAGCAATTATCCAGAATCCTACGGGTGACAGGTGCAGGCTATCTCTGGCAAAGCATCGTGGTATGTCGACCATGTTGTCCCAGGCAGACAGATACTGGATCCCCTTAGAATGACACCAGAAGCTTAGCCAATTGTTGAAGTCAATCATTTTGTCCTTGTACTGTGGTATCAGTCTGGGCAATGGCAGGATGCTACTCAGGGCTAGGGTCATACCTGCCTGGGCTACAAGATCCGAGAGCTCCTCCATGTCTCTTTTCATGTAGTCCAGGGAGGTACATCTCAGGTTATTCACACCAACATGGACAATGACAGAGTCGTGTTTGTACTTGTTGTGGAGTGTTCTGAGTGCGTGCGACAGGCAGCTGACAGTAACTTTCTCCTTGTTTAGCCCGGTGAGAGGGACATCAGTGTGCCTGACTATAGAGTCATCTATGACTAGTGTGTTGGGTACACTGTTTTGTCTTATGGGCTGAGGTTGAGTACCACACTGATTTTTTGAGCTATGTGTCATTTGGGTAGTGTTGGGGAGTGGTGGTTCTCTGCATTTCAGCTTGGGAGGCCTACTAGGTTCCCACTAGTTTCACACGTATAACTCATTTGCCTTCCTGCTTGCAGGGGCTCCCATTTGGGTCAAATCAAATGTGTTTGTTGGGCAAGATGCAGCAGCCCTGTAGAAAAATTGGCACTGTCAGTTCTGACTGAACAAGTACTTTGGTTTATGTAAGGTAAGTTGTCAACAATGGGAAGGGACTGGGAAGGCTATGGCATTTAGGCTTAGGGAGCAGGGTTTGGAACTGCAGTTTTGGATCAAGTTTATGCAGGGATCTGAGGGAAATGTAGGTTTTGGGAGTTTGAGAGTAGTTGAGGTTTTAGAAACCAAATGGGGAAATCTAGGCTTAGACAGCAA
This sequence comes from Protopterus annectens, assembly GCF_019279795.1. Taxonomy (NCBI): domain Eukaryota; kingdom Metazoa; phylum Chordata; order Ceratodontiformes; family Protopteridae; genus Protopterus; species Protopterus annectens. Next base: position 613,679,648 of record NC_056750.1, on the reverse strand, counting down.
ATGGGAGTTTTAGGGTTAAAGATTAGAAATTTAGGTTTAGGAAGCAGGAGTGGAGATTTAAGATTAGTGAGGAAATGGGGAATTTAGATTTTGGAAGCGAGAAGTTTAGGGCTAGGGAGTGATCATGTAATTTAAGTTTATCAAGCAGGATTAGAGTTTAAACTTAGGAAATGATTGGGGGTTTAAGTTTAGGGAAAGGGGAGGGAATTTAAGTTGAGTGGGTATCACGTGCTTTAGGGTTAGGGAGCAAATGTACCCCTGGTTGCTTGAAGACCACAGCCTTACACCTGGAAACTAGAGTGTGTTGCAGATTAGCTTGGGCCATTGCTCATGCACAAACCTGAGTGTGTGCGCTTAGGCAAGTTATGGCATCTGTATGGAGAGCTTGGATCTGCCAACTGCAGCTTGAAAACATATATATGACTTCACAACTTCTAAAATACCCACATATGTAAAACTAGCTCACTATAAACCCAGCATAAAATAATAAAACATTATATAAAATTAGTTTATCTTTATTCTTCACATAATCACAGTGGAGCACTTTAATCCTTGAAGGACTTCTTCAGACAGTGACCATGCAAACAAGAACACTTCAATAAATACCTGACATTGATCACATGACCCCTCAGCTACTTAAGTATATCAATCCAGTAAATTTCATCTTTTCAAAAATATCTTAAATCATTCATCTCTGGACTAACCACAGCATTCAGTTTGACTGGCTATATGTATTCTATCCAGTCAAAGTAATTCTTCAATCATGTCATCTCCGTAAATAGAGTCAATTGCTTCCAATACTGCAAAGTTAAGTGCACTATTTGCAAAAGTCATAGTATGCCTAAACAAAATGTTAGTGGTGTGTTTCACTCTAATGGCATAAATGTTAATATTTTCTTTTATTCAGCTTCCTTAATGCTTTCTCCGGTATAAAAACTAGAACAGATATAGCTGCAGTCAACTTGCATAACATTTTTTTACTTTTGTAACTAAAAACACCTGGTATATCATAAAATTTCTCTTCTAACTTAACTTTGTGTGTACCAGTTAATAAATGTATGTGTAATTGGATGAACCACAAAGTTTCATCCGATTTTCTGTTTTAACTTCCTTGCTACCCTTTTCCCTCTGTAAAAAGTCTTTTAAAGTTTTACCTTTTTTAATAAATTCACCCACAGTTTCAGCAATATGTGGGGAATATTTTTCAATAACTTCCAATGATTGCATATAATGCCTCTGATATTCTTAACATCCCAGTGATTTAACTTCGTGGCTACAGTTTTATTTCTGTTGTTGGATGCATTATTTCTATCCACCCCATGTATAGAATGAAAGGTTTATTTCTATCCATTTTTTTTCATTCAAGATACCTTCTACTTCACCTTCAACCATTAACTTAAGGTATCTCCTTTTCAAGAACCACTCTTTTTAAGGGTCCCTATTAGAAGCTCGAAGGTGTACTTATGCAAATATGTAAACGCTGACACGTCTTCATCCAACTGCAAAAACATCAATCGTCCTGAAGCGCAAAATCCGAAATGCCGAATCGTCATGGTTGGCCCTTCTGCGGTACAGCTCTGTAAGGTAAGTGTGCGATAGTTACGGACCTTAGGGTTAGGGTACGGGTTAAGGTAGGTGCATAGATGGTAATGTATGTGAGATTTAGTGTAGGATTAGAAGTAGGGTTTTGTTAAGTTTCTGTGTATGGATTATTTAGTTTTGGGCATAGCTTCTTAAGGTAAGTGTGCGATAGTTACGGACCTTGGGTTAGGGTGCAGGTTAAGGTAAGTGCATACATGGTGGTATATGCAAGATTTAGTGTAGGGTTAGAAGTAGGGTTAAGTGTAGAGTTAGAAGTAGGGTTTTGGTTAGTGTATGTATGTGGTTTATATAGTTTGTTTGGGTAGGTAGTATGTAGCAGGTGGTGGGGTGGGACAGCTATGACAGTTCGAGTTTTTGAATTTCGCGGTTTAGGGCATTCGGTGTATTTGCGGTTCGCGGAATATGTGTCAGTGTTTATGTATTCGGTGACTAGGGCTTTCAATATAGACCCCTTTTTTAATACATTAGATTCAATCCAAAACATCTCTGATTATTCTTTCTGTCTACTAGTTTGAATCATTTGACTTTTCATTATATTTTTCTTCATCCAGTAAGATGCAAACTCATAACTTAAGTAACTATTGCTACTGGTCTCTGAAATAATGAAGAACTTAATCTTTTATTTTTAAATAAAATCTCTAAATAATTAATGTGTACTAAATTACAAACCAGAGTAATCTTTAAAATCATTAACATTGCTCAATTATTATAAAAACATGAACAAACCTGTCAATGTATCTTTCCATGAAAAAAACATATCAGTAAAACATTTAAAAAGTTATCTCAACTGTAAAAATGTTACTGTATATAATTTTTGTTTCCACGCTGTCATGAATAAACTTACATAGTTGGGGGCCATTGCAGACCCCATAGCTACACCATTTTTCTACCACTAAAACTTTTTTGTTTTAAAATAAATTCTTAAAATAACATCAAGTGCTTTAATAATTAATCTGATTGTGGGGAGATAAATTAATCATTTTATGTATCAAGTTAGGAGAGAAATTTTACAATATACCAGGTAGTTTTACGTGTTGCTTGCAGCTTGATCTGTTCAAATGTTTATATTTGAAAACATCAAGGAAATTCCCAAAAAAAAAAAAAAAAAACATTTTTATGCCATTAGAATGAAGGACATGACTAATGCTCTGTTTAGGCATACTGTGATATGACTTGCAAATTTTAATTTGTGGTACTGAAAGCAATTGACTCTCTTTATGGAGAGTTTATGGCTGATGAATAACCTGATTGGAGAGACTGTATACTGCAGGTCAGAATGAATACTGTGGTTACCCCAAGTATGAATGACTTTGAAAAGTTAAAGATTTTTTTTTTTTTAATGAAAAGAAGAAATTGACTTCACTAATAGACATATCAGCAGAGTGATTATGTGACTGATATAAACTACTTAAAGTGCTGTTCTTTGTCTGTTCCCAGTCTGAAGTTGTTCACTGAGAATGAAAGCCTCACAGTGATTTTATGCAGAATTAAGAGTTGCTGGCTTTTTATAAATTTATTAATTTTTTCTTTTTTGCATATCTGAGTTAAAACCAGGTATGTGTGTGGCAGCCATAGGGAGGGAGGGAGGTAGTGGCAGATTTGTTTCAGTTTAGGAAGGAATCAGGAAAGAAATTAAGGTTTAGGGTGCAACTGGGGAATATGGATTGAGGGAACACCAGGAAAGCTTTCAATTAGGGTGTAAGAAGAGAGTACAGAGTTAGGGACATAGCTTTCAACCTTCCATCTCCAGAAAGTGGAACACTACCTCTCATAATGTGGAACAGGTGGGTAAAATGTGGAACACTGACTAAACTTCAACTAGAAGTTGAAAGGATGGTTAATGCATTTTATGATTCAATATTATTTACAACTGACATTAGTAGAAAAACTAATACAATGTGTGATGGACTCTTTTAATCTGGACCTCCATGGAACATAGACTTTTTAAGTCTCAGAATTAGGAATGTTCCTCATAATACAGAACATTGGAGAGATGTGGTTAGAAATAAATTGATGAGTATATAGATTTAGGGATCAGAATGGGAATTTAGGTTTAGGGAGTAGGAGGGGAGGTTACGTTAGTGAACAATTGTAGAATTTAGCCTTGGGGACTGATCAGGGTGATTAGCTTTAGGGATAGGCAGCAAGGATTCAAGTTAAAATTAGAGAACTAGTGAGAGTTTTTGAGTTAGCATTCTAGGTTTATAGGGTCAAGTTGTGGAAGGGTTATGTAATTCAGCAGGACTTGGCTAGTGGGAGGTGGAGCACTTGCCATTTATAGCAGGTGACAATGAGCAAGTGAGCTGTAAGCTAATAATTTGTCACCATCTGTAGTAATCCTTTAGGGAGTGATCAAAGAATTTAGATTTCAGAAATGATCAGGGAATTTAGAGTTATGGATTGATTAGGTGAATTTAGGTATGGGTGGGAGAAGGAATTTAGGGTTAAGGAGTGTGGTTTGAGTTTAGTGGCAAGGTGGGAGTTTTATGGTTACAGTTTAGGCACTGTGAGGGTTATGCAATTTACTAGCTCAAGTTAGTGAGAGGCCAGGCACTTGCCTCATTCAACAAATGGCAGCAAGTACATCAGATGTGAGCTAAGTGCACATAAGCAGTTACATTAGTTTTAGTATGCTCCCCCTGGGTCTATACAGGCGAGATAAAGTGGGTCTAATAAACAGATTTTTGAATATGCATGATTACAAACTTGAATTTACTTAATCAAACCTTTTAATTCTGATATCCTAGTAGGATGAAGAATAACGTCAACTTTGCATCAGACTCAAGTAATGCTTGAAAACAGAGTTGTAATAGTGTTCAGCAGTTTCAAAACCTCAAAGTACACTTTATTTCTATCCCTGATTTTTAGACATACCTCAGATTTTATCAGAATTCTTCCCCGTCTTTTTCAAAATGTGCAATTTTGAAACAGGATGGTCAGAACTAATTTAATGAAAGTGCTAGGCATCATAGGTATAGATTTTTCTGCATTGATATAAATATATATTTTTTAATTTTGTGAGAGAATAGTATCACATTTTAAAAGCTGTCCAAATTTGGAGCCTTTGTTTCTGCTTCCTAAAGAAAGTGCTGAAGATCTGTTTCTCACAATACGATTTTCAAACGTGCATAATATGTCATTGTTGCATATTAGTTAAAATCTTCCATAGGACAGCCATTGAGAGGAACTCTTTAGTGAGTTATCTGGAAAAGATTATTTGAACAGAATTGAAGTTAATTATTTTGGTGCAGATAATGGCTAGAATTTCTGGCTTTAGGTCCTTCTGTAGCAGCTGGACATACAGCAGTTCTCATCAAGTCATTACAGAACTATTCTGTACTGTAAGTGCATTTCCACGTTATAAAATAGCAAAATGATTAAACACACACTTTTTGTAGTTAAATTTTAAGTAAATGATTAACTACAAAATATAAAACAAGTTTTTCAAAATTTCTCAAGAACTGTCAGGTGCCAAAGAAAGAAGCAGTCAAATATATATATCAGTGCAGTCGTGCTAGCATGACCTTGATCAAGTCAGTTCACCTCTTTATATTTAAATAAGCACAGAAAACCCAGTTATGAGGGAGTAACACCTTTACAAAACAAATTAGGTGCAAACAATGCTGGGATCCAAACCATTTTACTTGACTGTATAAATTCTTCACAGAAAATATTTTTATATAGGATAAAAGACTGGCAAAAATAAAATAGAAGAAGAAAATGTTAAAAGATAATATTCCAATGTGCAGTAAAATTGCAGACTAGAATTGCCTAAACAGCAAAATTGTTGCCAGTTCATGTGCAGTTTTCACTATAAGGTTGATATTCTGATTGTTGCTACTGTGAGTGGTGCTGCTATTCAAATGTTAGCATGAGCATTTGACTATCACCTTCTTTTCATATTCCAACCTTTAAGGCTTTACATCCAATTTCACGTGGTAAGTAAACATTTTAGAATGATGCAACTCACTAAAAACTCCAAATGCACTTCATATCCTTTCCAGCTTTTCATACCTTTTCATTCTTCCCCAGCACAGCAGCTCATTTCTTCCAATTTAAAATAAATGTCTCTTGCTGTTTCACTAGACGGAATTAATACATCTTAAGCAATAGTGATAAAAAGTTGCAATGCTGATGTAGTCTGTCCTTTAAGTACTTGTAGTGCTAATGTTTTTGCAACAAAACCTTTAAAAAATAGTTTAACTTAACACTACTAAACCAAACCATAGTATTTGCAATTAAGGTAAGTAGAACCGCATTGTTCAAATCAAAACTATTTGTTTCAAAAACAGTTCTATCAACCATGATTTTAATTCAGCAGCTTTGCACATAACAGATTCATTAAGACTTGCGTCCCTACAAAATGTGCTTTGACCTTAATAAAAATACACCAGAAATCTTCATAATTTACATTTTCTTTTAAAAAGATCGATCGCTGCAGCATAAACATGCTTTTATCTGTCACTCAGTAGGCAATCATGGCGTCTATTAGCGGGAATGATCACCCAGTGACTGCAGTCATCTGCCAATCTAAAAATCATTCAACCTCAAGCTAATGCAGGAGGCATAGGCTGGAAGAAAGAGCACAGTCAGTGGCCTGTCCTCTGCAAGCTGACCATATCTCAATCACACGTCTCACAGGCTTGCGTGCGTACACGCATATGCTAATTGGTGCCATTGTCCCAAGCCAGCTGCCTTTAAAAAGCCCCATAACAGGATGCTGGTATTCTTGCATGAACCACTTGTTCAAGTAAGCATTATTCAGCTCCACTAACTTCGGCAGACCGGCCCCAGCAGGGACAAAGAGATACTTGTATGTAGCACTCCATCTCTGAATGTGGTCTCTCTGTCAGCCTCTGCTACCACACAGGCAACAAGTTATTGCCTGACTAACATCATTAAACTCAACTCTCTAGCTTTTGAAAATGGAAGGTTGTAAAAAAATATTCATTGTTAATGAGCAGAATCTAGAAGAAGAAATGTAATTCGGGTAGATTTAACTCTCTGATAGCTGGTGCTAAGCCAATGCAAAATTAAAGATTTGTGCTGTTCTCAAGCAGTGATAGCTGATTTGAACAGCAGCAAGAAGCACTTAAACCCAGCCCATACATACTGTGATGCTTTAGTTTCTCTCTGCAGTTTTAATATTATGGAATTCTTTTTTCAAACACTGCAAGCCACTGTAGTGCAAAAAACTAATCAACCTACTTGGCTGAATGAAATGAAACCCTCTGCTAAAACTTTTAAAAAAACTAGAGCAATGACTCATTTAATTAGAGAGTAGTGAATATGCACCTTTTCTTACAGGCACCATTTCAGAATAATGTCAAAATCACAAATCCTGGTGGAAAAGCCCAAGGTTTGTATTCCTGCCTGTTTTCCTACCCTGAATTCCTAGGCTATCTCATGTTAAGATAAAGATGGGGTGAACAAAGAAGGAAAGAGGCACTCTTTCACCTCACACATGCACACCATGATCAGACTTGATCTGTGTCTTGTAAAATTATCAATGTTAAAATGCAATTTTTCAAGTCTGTAAACATGCACTACATGTCCTGCCTCCAATGTCAGAGCCCACATGTATAATGTACAGTTGCTACCATTTAGCAATCATAATATGGCAGGAATAGGATAGATTAGGTAAATCTACTAAATATGTCTATTTGAGCTACTTTATGGCTCAGTTATTTGTATGCACATGACAATGAAAATTTTACTCAGTGCTCTAGCAAACTATCGACTCGAACCCAGGCAGCTATCATAAAAGTATATTTATCTCTCAATAAAAATCAACAGTTTTAGGACTTGCTCTAAATTATGTTTAATTGTTGAAACTTATGTAATCTTATTTTAGTTATGAATATATACAGGTCATATAACCAAAACATTTCAATTTGGAACATCTGAAAAAAAAAAGATTTCACTATCTTTGTGCCTTTATCTTGAACTTTTCATTCCTAATTATTCCTGTATAATAATGACTCTGTTGTAGTTCTCTCGACACATTAACATATAGCTGCCTCCTTCATCTAAAAAGCCTCAAGCCATCCTGATATGCTCTTGTGTGACGACCACAGCTAAAGAAATCTGCAGTGTTTCATTGCTGTATGTATAAGCACTTAAGATTTATATCCCCAGTGTTGTGTTCTTGTAACTTTTTTTACTCTAAATTGCTTTGGAACATATACATCCCAGCAGATCCTGCATCAAATTAATTATTTATGAGAATTGTTGCATACTAATAATAGTAATATGCATCCCTGATCTGAAATCTATTATTAATGTCTACCTCAGATTGATATACAGTGTGATATTGATTCTTAGTGCATTGCACAGTAGTTCTTGCAGGAATGAAAGTGAAGCTATGCCAGTAAAGACAATGGGAGAAGCAATGACATGTCCTTTGCATGTCTCATTGGATAGTGGTAATTTCCCAGACAGATAGCTCACTGGTCATGGGCACAAAATATAAAGCATTAAGATGCTGAGCAACTGGAAAAAGCTGAGGACCTGAAATAGCAGTGCAGTGCAAATAACTAGAGACTGCAGACATGACGTATAAAGGCAAGATTGATGTGTTTGAAAGTTTTACAGAAAATTGAAGCATGAATGTTGAGGGCATGCAGCGGCTTTGAAAATTATATACTCAATGTTAAAAATGTTCCTGTATGTCTGAGTGCAAAATCATGCAGCTTTCTGCAATGTTTGAGAATTGATGAGCTGAGTTAATTATGAATGATGCAGGATCACTTGTCACCAAAGCCACTGATAATCGTGGAACATTTTAGGTTCCATAAGCAAAAGCAAAATGAGGGAAAGGTGGTGAAACTAAAAAACATCAGAACATTATCAGTTTGGCAAATGTCTCAACAATGCTGTACAAGATCGCCTGGTATGTGGAATCTTGCAAGAAGTTCAAGAGAGCCTGCTAGACAAAGCAAGCATAACATTTAAAGGGGCAATGGAAACTACAATTTCAATGGCAACTATAGTTAAAGTTATGGTAATGCTTAATGGTAGTGTAAGCAAAATCGTATAAGTACATAATGGTGAAAATCTGAAGCCATGCTATCATTATGGATGCAGGCCACATCTTCCTTTAAAGATCTGAGTGCAGACAAAGGCATATTCACAGAATTGTTGATAATGGTAAGGTATTGTAAAAGTCTCCGAGAATGACAGTGAATATGTACTGGCCAGAATAGATTTACTTAGTAAAAATGGGCCAGACAAGAAGGTGATTTGGCTTGCACCACATGTAAATGGCCCTGCAGTAAAACTGGAGATGGACACAGGGTCAGCTGTTTCAGTAATGTCTCAGAATGACTATAAGGCAAGAAATAGTTGAACCCTTCTGTTCTTCTCAAAACATACAGACATAGTTACAAAGGTGCACTTGTGGTGTTAACTGTGACAGCGGAAAACAATGATTAAAGGGAGGTGTTAAACTTGTATATTAAACAAAATGGCGGTACACAGTTTTGGGGTCATGAGGGTGAAGAAAGCTGAGACACAAATGGAATGACAGAACATCTTTCTGCATGGTTTGCTGCATTGCAAACTATTGAAGAAAACTTGGAATTGATACTGAGATATGCTTCCACTCTATTTAAAAGGGGCAATGGTGCCTTTTAGCACATTAAGTATAAAACCTATCTTAATGAAAAAAAATGATGTCAGGGTTTTAAAAGGCACATCAAGTACCTTATACTATTAAGCTGCTGGTTGCAAGAGAGTTGAACTTATGTAATCAGACAGAATACTCAGAGTAGAATGGAGTCCATGGATGACCCCAGCCATCCCACTAGTTAAAAAGGGTGGCAAGACCAACTTTGTGGAGAATTTAAAGTAACATTTAATATGCTATTGCAAGCTAAAGTGTATTTTTTACCAATAATTGAGAACATTTTTACTATTCTGTTAGGAAGGGAACATTTTCCAAAGGTGGATTTAGCTCATGCCTATCTCCAGATGGAGATTTAAGGAGATTCCAAAGTGTTCCTGATAGTCATTATAATAAAGGGTTTGTACTGATTAAACACATTAGCTCCTTCCACACTTTTCTGACAATGGATAATGGATCATGCCCTTTATGGGGTATCCAGAGTCCAGTATTATCTTGATGATATCACTGTTAATGGAGCTAAGAATTAGGAACACTTAGAAAATCTCAAAAAGGTCTTAAAAAGATTGCAGGAGTAATGGCTGAGAATTATGTAGGCAAATGTGAGTTCATGAAGCCCAGTTAATCATACTTCAGGCACATTATAGATGTCCAAAGACTGCAACAAGTGGCAAGACAAAATTTAGACAGTACCAAAGGTTCCATGATCACAAGATGCTTCTTAGGGTTTGTGAACTATTACAGAAATTTGTCCGTCAAATTCGGCAAATGTGTTTCTTCCTCTAAATGAGATACTGCAAGCTGGAAAACCCATGAAAAGGTATTGAAGAATGTGAACATTCTTTGTGAGGCACGGAGGTTTGCTACCTCCAAAAAGCATCCTGGGGCACTATAAACAGTCCCTTTCAATGAAACTGAAACATTATATTTCCCCATATGGAACTAGTTAAGTTGCATGTTATTCAAGCTATCAGAAATAAATGAATGCAATACTGATAAATTATGTTAATTTGTGTTTCTGTATGCATGGACTGGACTTGCACTACTTCTTGCTGATGTTCAAATCAAGTATGATCTCAAAGAGATTCTGGTAAACATCTGGCAAAAATTAAGGGAGACGTGAGATGTGGTACAGACTGTTCTATGGAGAGCTGAGATGTTGCACAGACTGTTCTATGGAGAGCTGAGATGTTGCACAGACTGTTCTATGGAGAGCCGAGATGTTGCACAGACTGTTCTATGGAGAGCTGAGATGTTGCACAGACTGTTCTATGGAGAGCTGAGATGTTGTACAGACTGTTCTATGGAGAGCCGAGATGTTGTACAGACTATTCTATGGAGAGCCGAGATGTTGTACAGACTGTTGTATGGAGAGGTGAGATATTGTACAGACTGTTCTATGGAGAGCTGAGATGTTGCACAGACTGTTCTATGGAGAGCTGAGATGTTGTACAGACTATTCTATGGAGAGCTGAGATGTTGTACAGACTGTTCTATGGAGAGGTGAAATGTTGTACAGACTGTTCTATGGAGAGCTGAGATGTTGTACAGACTGTTCTATGGAGAGCTGAGATGTTGTACAGACTGTTCTATGGAGAGCTGAGATGTTGCACAGACTGTTCTATGGAGAGCTGAGATGTTGCACAGACTGTTCTATGGAGAGCTGAGATGTTGTACAGACTGTTCTATGGAGAGCCGAGATGTTGTACAGACTATTCTATGGAGAGCTGAGATGTTGTACAGACTGTTGTATGGAGAGGTGAGATATTGTACAGACTGTTCTATGGAGAGCCGAGATGTTGCACAGACTGTTCTATGGAGAGCTGAGATGTTGTACAGACTGTTCTATGGAGAGCTGAGATGTTGTACAGACTGTTCTATGGAGAGCTGAGATGTTGCACAGACTGTTCTATGGAGAGCTGAGATGTTGCACAGACTGTTCTATGGAGAGCCGAGATGTTGTACAGACTGTTGTATGGAGAGGTGAGATATTGTACAGACTGTTCTATGGAGAGCTGAGATGTTGTACAGACTATTCTATGGAGAGCTGAGATGTTGTACAGACTGTTCTATGGAGAGGTGAAATGTTGTACAGACTGTTCTATGGAGAGCTGAGATGTTGTACAGACTGTTCTATGGAGAGCTGAGATGTTGTACAGACTGTTCTATGGAGAGCTGAGATGTTGCACAGACTGTTCTATGGAGAGCTGAGATGTTGCACAGACTGTTCTATGGAGAGCTGAGATGTTGCACAGACTGTTCTATGGAGAGCTGAGATGTTGTACAGACTGTTCTATGGAGAGCCGAGATGTTGTACAGACTATTCTATGGAGAGCTGAGATGTTGTACAGACTGTTGTATGGAGAGGTGAGATATTGTACAGACTGTTCTATGGAGAGCCGAGATGTTGTACAGACTGTTCTATGGAGAGCCGAGATGTTGTACAGACTGTTCTATGGAGAGCCGAGATGTTGTACAGACTGTTCTATGGAGAGCCGAGATGTTGCACAGACTGTTCTATGGAGAGCTGAGATGTTGTACAGACTGTTCTATGGAGAGCCGAGATGTTGCACAGACTGTTCTATGGAGAGCTGAGATGTTGTACAGACTGTTCTATGGAGAGCTGGGATGTTGTACAGACTGTTCTATGGAGAGCTGAGATGTTGCACAGACTGTTCTATGGAGAGCCGAGATGTTGTACAGACTGTTCTATGGAGAGCCGAGATGTTGTACAGACTGTTCTATGGAGAGCCGAGATGTTGCACAGACTGTTCTATGGAGAGCTGAGATGTTGCACAGACTGTTCTATGGAGAGCTGAGATGTTGTACAGACTGTTCTATGGAGAGCTGAGATGTTGTACAGACTGTTCTATGGAGAGCTGAGATGTTGTACAGACTGTTCTATGGAGAGGTGAGATGTTGCACAGACTGTTCTATGGAGAGCTGAGATGTTGCACAGACTGTTCTATGGAGAGCTGAGATGTTGTACAGACTGTTCTAGGGAGAGCTGAGATATTGTACAGACTGTTCTATGGAGAGGTGAGATGTTGTACAGACTGTTCTATGGAGAGCTGAGATGTTGTACAGACTATTCTATGGAGAGCTGAGATATTGTACAGACTGTTCTATGGAGAGGTGAGATGTTGTACAGACTGTTCTATGGAGAGCTGAGATGTTGTACAGACTGTTCTATGCAGGAGTAATAAATGCTGTGCTTGAATGGAGCACTGGAAAAAGTGGAGGAAACTGACAGAACTCACGTCCATAGACATGTCTTCCTCTGAGGAAGCAGTATCAGAAATTGACAGTTGGACTGAGTCTATTTCATAAGGTCACAATAATTAAACAGTTTCACTGTAGCAGTACTTTACAGGTAGACAAGATCTGTTCAGAAAAACTGAAGGCACTTATTATTGCATCATGTTTAATATACTTTCAAGAAGTCTGGGATAGTGCATCTGTACTCTCAAATTAAGCTAAGGGACCCCATTTTCAAAAAAATATAGGAAGGTGTGATCCATTTACAGAGGGATTATACTCAATTAGCTCACTGGAAAGCATATGCCAGGGTGTTGTACAGGAGAAACCATCTGACAAGCAAGCCTCTGAGTTAGAGGATAATGAGGATTTGGCCCTGGGTGTAGAACAATGGAATGATCTTGGACAGTCGTGTGTTCTGTGGACTTGGAGAAGACATATGACCATGCTCCAGAACGTCTTGTGGAAAGTGTACAACAATGCATGGGGCACGGTCCCAGGGTTACTGCTTTTTATCATTTTGGCCCTATAGTTGAAGATATTTGCACAATTTCTTGGCATTTAAGTCAAACACTGCAGGGTGGGTGTAGGACCTGGCCAAGGGTGTGTTTTGTCTACCATTATGTTTGTGATTTTCAGGGACAAGATATGAAGGTGCAGACAAGGTCTGGAAAAGATTCAGTCTAGTGGCAGAAGGGTGCCATTATTGTTGCTGCATATGTTGTTGTCCTTTCAGCCTTGAGTGACTGATATTCAGCATGCATTGGAGCAATTCTCTCTGAAATGTGAAGCAGATGCGGAATGAAAACCACCACCTCCAAATTACAGGTCATGGAGTTGGTAATTTCATCTTCAGCAGAGCTGCAAGAAGGGATAAGGCAGGAGAGACAGCTGCCCTGAGAATAAGCAGCTTTGTTTTATTTTATTATTATTTTTTTTGGTCTACAACTCTGGCCTAGGGTAGATACAAAATAGAAGCATTGCCTAGTGTGCCAAAACAGCCTTGCTACTCTTCTGATCTTCAGTTACCAGGATTTACACTATAGGCATTTTGACAATACAGCAGATACAGCTTTCAAAGGCTGGAAGATCCTATCCCTTCCCATTCTGCAGCAGGCATTAGGCACCCCCTTGTCTCTTTGTTTTTTTTTTTTTTTTAAGTGAAGTGGTCAAACGTTTCGTACAGTTAACAGTAAGTGTGTGTTTTTTTTTTTTTACTTTTTTCTTAACTTTTTCCCATGATGCTACTGAGAAATATTTCCTTTTTCTTAAGAAGCCTCTTCTATCTTATTTGTCAGATTCCATATTCTCAGGTATTCCTGCAATTTAGTACATTGTCCAAACTGACAGGGAGCATCACACTACATTAATCTTACAATGCTATTTGTAAAAATCTGACAAGGCTTTAATGACCATATCCAGTATAGATGCAGAAAGACAAAGGGGAGTTTTATTCCCACAGTATTCCATTCCTGTCAAGCCTACTAAAAATGTTAAAAAGTCTTCATTTTTTTAAATGAGGACCAGTCTTTGAAGGAAGCAGGTAGGGCACTGGTAGCTGGTCCCTCAGTTTTGGATACATGACACTCTTACTTCACCAGCAAGCTCTCATGCTCCTATACAATGTTAATTTTAAAGGATGTGATTAATGTACAATGATATGCAGTCAGTACCCCCCCTCTAAATTCATGGAGTCCTTCCTCTCTTTCTCTTCAACTATCCATGCTTTTGTCATTTTCTCCTTCATACTTGCAACACCTATCACTGCAAAATAGTCTCCTGCATTTTCAGCCATTGATTTTCAAAGATTGGATGCAACATTTTACAGGTTTGATGTCCGCCACTAGAAGTTTAAACTCTGCCCCCATAATTCTGAGTGTTAAGAGTGTTCAGCTTCTTTTCTGGTAGACAACTTTTAACTGGCCTTTTTTCCCCTTATGCTGGATACACTCCCAAATTCTAGCAGCAGCCTTCCACCCGTGGTTTTACTGCCTGCAGTACCAAATGCCCTGACACTGTCTTTCTTGGTTTTAGTTACCCAGACCCATCCACTGCCATACCTAGAATCCTTTCTTCCAGGATCAGCCACGTCAGTGTGCCAGACTACTGTTTTCATGCTTTCCTAGATTTGGTTGGTACTGGAACACCTGGAGATAACGTACTTGATGTTAGTGTCTCAGTATCAAGAATTCTGGTGCCAAGTTTTCCACTTTTAATATTTCTGGCTTTAGCACCTTCAATTTTTTCTTACTCTTATTTCTCAACTGTGGTGTCCAAGCACTGTTTTCCTTGCTTTAAATCCTCTGCCAATGAGGCTGCCTTCTTTTTTCAAGGCCATTCTTTTGGTCCAACTTCCTAGTGCCTTCAGTCCTATAACATGTGCTACATTGCATAACATGCATCCATCTTTTCCACTTATGTCCTCTGTCATCTTCCAAAAAGTACCTGATATTCCTTGAAGTTTGAGCCTCCTACTGAGAGGCCAACAACATTTGTGCGTAAGATTAAACTACTACATCATGAATTGGAACATCAGCAGAGGTCCTTGATGATAAAGGAACCATTTGAGGGTGTTTCTTCAAATAATGCAAAAGAGGAGGAGAGGATTTGGCACTCACCTCATCTCTTACTCTCAGTTTAAGGTACAAATGATGTTCTATTTCACTTCACAATCCTCAAGTAGCCTTCCCTTAATGGACATCCTCCAGAATGCAACCAGCAATGCTACATCTCACAGGAAATTACAGGAATTATGGATTGGTTCTTAGCTGAATACCTTTATGTATGGAATTTATGTCTGCCCCTTGTCAGCTTGTTTTTTCTCAAATACATGCCCTTAAGTGAATTGGAGATCCCGTAAATTGCCTGAATACATGTTTGCAGTATATAACTCATCTCATCGACCCCCACATTTCCCAAATGGGGTCAGGGTGTCACATCAGCTGTTGCTATCACATGATTCAGTGCCACTTTCCTATCAGTTTGACAGTCATGCCTGACTGACGCAGGTCTTCTCTTGCACAATCCATATCTTTTGCTGGTTGCCCTCATTTCCTCTTCACTTCTTCCTGTCTGCCCCAAATCTTCCTCAACAGACTGTCTTTTGCTTTCCTGCACAGTGCCCAAACTTCTGTAAGCTGTACTGTTTGATCTTCTCTGCAGTTGGAGCTACTTAGGCTTCTGTACTGATGTCCTCATTTCTTCTTCCATCCCACAGTGTGCAAACTACCATCATCTCAAGCATTTCATCTCCATCACCTTTAGCTTCCTCAGCTGCTCTGCCATTATTGGTTGCATCGCTGTTTTGTACACCATACTTTTCAACTTTTTTTTATCAGGCTTCTATCATACACTATCCCTGGCACACTGTGCCAGTTGGCTTCAGAACTCTGATTCTACCTTTGCTTCCTCATTTAGACTTCTCTTTTCCTCAACCACCCCTTCCAGATATAACCTGTTCCACTATTTTTCCTTGAATCTCATTTCTCAGCTTCTCCTTATTTCATCCATTTGCTGCCAATGCAACTGTCATACACATACTCAGTTTCATCTAGTGTGCCTCCAGTTTTGGCATTCCATTCTCCCATCCTTTGCTGCATTTCTTGTTGTGTGCTTGTAATACCACATCATTATAGAACTTTGTTGATCTGTCCCCTCCAACCTGTTTGCCAGTATAACTCACCAGTATGAACATCAGCTGAGCTCTGATGCACCATCTGAAAGTCCAGACACTGTTTGTACTTGGGTCACTGGGTCCTTGTATATATCCTGCACTAATTCTGTTAATGCTCGAACCATCACAGGACTGTCTAAATAAGAATATGACAATATCTAAAGAAAGCTTTCTCAGGGTCTAGTAATGCCCAGTTGCAATCTTTCCTCAACTCTAGCTTCTTCTCAACTGTCTCGCTCACGATAAATATCAATTCAGTCATGCTGCATCTGATCTGAACACAAACTGCTCATCTACCATCTTACTTTCTACCACTGTGCAAATCTGTTTATTGATCACCCCCTTCAGAACTTTCATGCAATGTGACAGGAGTTTGATACTTCTGCAGTGCCCACAGTTGTGAATATCCTCTGTCCTTGAACACTGGCACAAGTATGCTTATTCACCAGTCATCTGGGATGTGCCTCTCTCTCCATACTGCTAGTAGTACCCTTAGGAGCCATTTCTCCCCATCTCATCCACCTACTACTTTTTTTTTTTTTAAACAAGAAACACCTTTATTAAATTCTCATTGGCATGGGCAATCATAATATTTATATAAATGAAAACAAACCATACTGACATAACTTTAGTTGCAAACATTATATGTCATTTTCACTTATCTATCCAGTCATTTTCAGTCATAAATTACATAGTTCATTCAAATCCTGCCTTCTTTTTAAACTTAATTTCTCCTGTGCATGTATTGTTCCCACATTCCAATTTTTGTCTATGTGATTTACTCCTACCCTTTTCTAAAGATCCCAGTTCCAGTTGTTTTATCTCCGTTACTATTATTCACTACTTCTAGTACAGCTGGTTTAGACTTTGATTTCCATTTTCTGTAATTGCTTTTTTTGGCAGCTACCATAATTAGATTCAGCAAGGCCTTACTAGGTCTAAACAATTCCAATTCTGTATCATAACTCAAAAAAATAATTTCTTTAGTTACACCAGTTTGCTCACCCATTATCTCTGATAGAGTAGTGGCAGAGAATCTTTAGACTTTGCCAATGCATTACACTCCCAGAAAATATGTTCCCAGTTAACTCTTTCTTCCCCATCACACCTCTGACATTTGCTGTCTACCTGAGAAAAAAATTCCTTGGAGTCTGCTTGGGGTATAAAACTACCTATGTAAATCAAACCACGTTACAAATGAACCAACTAATAAATTAAAAACAAATGAAAATAGTTACGAACTAGGACGTCTCACTTATAAACCAATGTTAAAACCAAAGATTAAATGCTTTCATCCTACTCAATTAGGACTTCTTCAGAATCCTGAAGAATTATGAAAATCATGATTCTGAAGAAGTCTTAATTGAGTAGGATGAAAGTGTTTAATCTTTTTCTTTTAACGTTGGTTTATCACTCAATAAAGTGAGAAGTCCTAGTTCGTGACTAGTTTTGTATGTTTTTAAAATACCTGTGTAAACACTTCCAATCAAAGATCCTAAATCATCTCACATTTGTTGCATATTTGAAAGAAATAAATTTATCTACCCATTGTTTTTTTGTGAATTGCTTATCCAGTCTTTCTTCCCACTCCTTTCTAACCTCTTCTGATTGATTCTTATAGTTATCATGCAATATTTTGTATGCCCTACTAATTATTGTTCTTTTGACATCAGCTTCTGTTGTAGATTCTACTAAAAACTTTACCAGTGCTGGTCTTTTGCTTAGGATACCCCTAGTTCTTTCTCTTTGCCTATACTCTGATATCAGTCCTTGATAGGGAAGGCAATCTCTAGCCTGCAGTCCAAATAAATTCTTGTACTTTTCCATTCTATTACCTTTCCATTTGATCCCAATACTTTGGTTCTTTTGCCATTTTTTCCAATAAATTCCAGCCCCCTTTTGCCTATTGTCTATATCCCTAATTGCAGTTATCCCTATTTGCAAAATTTCCTTTCTCCATTCCCATGTTGGCTTAGTTCTTAGAATACTTTTTGCTACTTTATGAATATAATAGCCTGTATGGTTATTGTTTTTCTCCGTAAGGATCTGCATCCAAAAATCCCAGTCTATCCTTGTTTCTTGATCTTCTCCTGTGTTTCATAATCCCTTTCCACTTTGAAGTATAGGTTTCTGCTTGTGCTATGTATAGGAGCCTTGACTGTGAAGCTCTGAAATACCTCTTCAAATCAGGTAATTCCAAATCGCCTTGTTCTATTCGAAGAATCAGCTTATCCCACTTGACTCTTGCTGTGTTCCCTCCCAGATAATTTCCCTTCTCCATTCCCGAGATGGCTTAGTTATTAGTAGAGTTTCTGCTTCTTTATGAATATAATATTCTGCATGACTGTTATTCTCCTTAAGGATCTGTTTTAAAAATCCTATGCTTTCCATATTTCTTGAATTACCCCTCTTCATCATCATCCCTTCCCACTTTGAATTCTAGCTTTATGTGTTATGCACAAGAGCCTTTAACTGTGTAGCTCTAAAATATCCCTTCAAATCAGGTAATCATAAACCTCCTTGTTCTATTGGGAGGATCAATTTATGTCACTTGGCTCTTGCTCTCTTCCCATTGCAAATAAATAATTGAACGGTTTATTAATTGCTATCCGCAACTTCTGCTCTGGTTGATAAAAATATGGCTGACCTGTTCCTAAAACTAAAGGAACTAAAAACATTTTAACTGCCTGTACCTTGCTATCCATATCAATATAACAGAACTTCCAATTTCTCAGTTTTGTATTGTCTTCTGTTTAGTCTCTTCCGAAATATCCTTAGCTGCTACACCAGAATCTTTTATAAAACCATACTCCTAAGTACATTATTTTAAAATGTCACCATAAATATGGATACTGCTGAACTAATTCATGTGTGGGTGCATTATTTATTGCCTTTGTTTTAGCTTCATTAATTTTGTATCCCAAAAAGATTTCAAACTAGCTGAAAATGTTCCACAGCACTGAAATTTCCTTTTCTGGTTTTATCAAGAATAAAATAATATCATCTGCATATTGAGTCAGCTTTTCTTAACTACCATATTGATTATATCCTTGAATTTCTGAGTCCCTTGTTTTCTTTGCCAATGGTTCTAAATATAATGCAAATAACAAAGGGTAAGGAGTACACCCCCGCCTGGTTCCTTTGCTCAAACAGAAATTTTCAGAGAGGAATCCCTCCCACTTTAATTTTCACCTGCAATTCCTCCTAATCATCTTTGTAATTTTATCAGGGAATACAAATACTTCCATTGCCCTGCTCATAAACTATCTTACTCTGTCAAATGCCCTCTCTGCATCAAGACCCACCAAAAACAGTGATATTTTCTTACATTCTGCTTCCCTCTGGATCATCCGTGCTCTGTTAATGTTGTCAAATGTTTGCCTCCCCTCCACAAAACTGCACTGATCCATATACATCAGTTTTGGCATCACCTTTGCCAGTCTATTAGCCATTAAAGACATGAACACATTTTAATCATGATTTAGGATTGAAATGGGCCGGTATGAAGCTGGATCTGATGGGGTTTACCTTCTTTAAGTGTTAAAGCCACCACCACTTTCTTCTGAGATGTTGGTGCTTCTCCTTCTCTTAAAGTACTGTTAAATAAAACATTCCAGATCTTTATCAGTTTTTTCCCTCCTGACTTCCAAACTTTCACAGAATACCATCTATTCCTAGGGTGTTTCCTATGAAATAGTTATGCATCACCATTTTTATTTCTTCTCCTATTCTGTTAGCTATTGAGCCTCATCTACCTCTAACCTTGGCATATTTAATTCTTCCATAAACCTTTCCTTTTGTACCTTTTTCTGATTTCCATGTTTCTCTGCTTTATACACACGTCCATAAAATTTCCAAAATATTTGTACTCTCTCTTCAGGATCACTTATCTTCCTTATTCCTAGACTTGGCGACAGCCCTTTCTACTGACTGTGTCATTGTGCTAAAAGTTTTTGTGCTCTGGAGTTATCAAAAAAAAACAGTTGCTTAACAGCATCTTTCTAAACTCATGCATATGACTGAGGTAATCACTTATTTTCTGTTTATCATTCTGCAATAGCTCCTCCTCTTGTTCTGTGAGAGTCTCCTTATTCTGCAATACTTTAACATTTCAGTCCCTCTAAATAATTCTTACTTCTTAACTATATCTCTCTTTTATTTCCATCCTATTTTTAAACTCCACTTTAATTTTATACTACTCCATGGCTATATTTTCAGAAAAAAATTCTATCTTCTCTAATAACTCCCGAACAATTTCTACTATACATTCCTTAAATTCCTCTCTCTGTAACAGCTAGGTGGTAAAAAGTGTCAGTGTCTCATTTTTATTTCATTATCCTGCATTTTTATTTTTGTTATTATTGGTATGTGATCTGAAAGTTGTTGGATGCATCTCAATATTTTCAATTAAATACATATGTTTCTGTGAATTATAAGGTCTGTCTAACTAGCCAAGCCTCGTTTTTGTATCTTAGGGAATAATATGTAAATTCACTCCAAAATCCTACTACTGAATTCACATCTTCCATGCCAAATATTTGCATAAATTTCTTCAAAAATTGTTCCTTTCATCTTCTCTGATACAGCAGAAAATCTCAGGATTTCCTTACATGCTCTGTCCTCTAATTATATTAATTTTTGAAATATCTCTTCTTGAGCAGTCTCATATTCAGCCAGACCTTTCATTTTGACCTCTGATTTTTGCAGTTTTATCACTTCATTTTAATATCTGTTTAAAGTTTCTTCCATTTTTTCCAGCCTTTTGTTCTTTGAGTTGATATACTCAATCAGTGTTTCATTTATTTTAATCAGCTCTGAGTACAATTGACTTATTTTTTCCGCTAGGCTACTGGAAGTCATGTCTTGCACCAAAGCTGGATCTTGCACTTCTTTATGCTAAACAGCTGCAGAATTGTTCCCAGTCAGTGTTTTTCCTCACCTTATGTGAATGATTTTCTTTCAGGTTCTCTGAATTTCTTTCTTGCTGGCACCCAAACAGTGGCAGTGCACTTACTAGTCCATTACTGGAATTTACCAAAAAATACAAGTTTACTGGCTGTCTTTTCTGAGTTACTCTTTCCACATTGAAAGAGCTAAAATTATGCAATAACTCAATGTGCAGCCATCTTGGAAGTCTACTTACCCAACTTCTTGATCATATCTGCCGTGACCTCATCTGAGCCTGCTCTTTTCCATGATTTATTTTTCCTTAGTGCTGTTCTTACTTCTTCTAGTGTGGGTTCCTCTTATTTCATTGTAGGCTATGTCTTTTGCAGTACAGCTTTTGTAGAGTTTTCTTCATCCAGAAGCTGCGAAATGGATTCCTTCCATCTGCCTTTGATGTCTTGTGGACTGGTGAGTAGCTTTGTTGGTGGCATCTCTTAGGAAGAATGCCTGATGACTTTTTTCATCTTTCTGTCTTTGTCTTACAACCTGATAAGAGTTTTTGTACCATCTACTGAGTCATTTTCCAGAAGCTGGTAGTGTGATTCTGATGTCTTGTTTTTTGCTGTTTGTAACTGCTCTCTTAGTCTCTTTGTTAGCCAGCCACTATTTCCTCTTAGCCTGGTCTGTCTTTTCTATTTCACACTTTTTTCCTCCACTCCTCCTTTCTTTTTATGACTTCCTGGACTTCTGCATTCCACCAGTAGCTTTCCTTATGTACCTTATTTCCTTACCTGGCTTGGTCGCATGTCTGTTCTTTAATCCACACACATGCTGTTTTGAGGCACTGACATTCTTCCTCAAACTCCATCTATTTCTACTTCTTTCTTAGGTGCTAGAGCTCTGAGTACTTCCCTGAAATCTTGTTCTTTTTCTCCAGTCACCTTGCAGGTCTTCTCTGTTGACCATAGAGCCTTCTCTGACCACTGCTTGCAGCTGATTGTGACAACCAGTGGTTTATGCTATGGGAAGACTGTTTCAATGGGGATAACTTTGCAGTTGCTGACTCTACCCCAATGCCCTTGCTTTGCTAGAAAGAAGTCTAACAGAGTTGCATGTTGGTAACCCTTTTATGTGATCTTCAGATTGTCTCTGTTGCTGAACCATGTGTTGGCCTCGTCAACCATAGAGTTATTTGCCAGGCAGAAGTCTAAAATTACTTCTACTTTATTCCTTTTGCCCCATCCATGTGGGCCTAGACAGTCTTCATATCCTGTTCTGTCTGTCCCAATATGTGCATTCAGGTCCCCCATTACTAAAAGTGACTCATATTGTCTTGCTTTATTTAGTAGGTCCTGCAACTGCTGCTTGAATGCACTCATTGTGATTGGTCCTTTAGGGGGGAGAGAGGGGTAAAGTTGGCACTGAATCTGTCAGCCAGTATGTTGGCAATAACTGTTGGCTCAGTATAGGAGGTACCACTGTGAAGTAACTCAGAGAAAACCTGGGTATTGTCGTGGAGATTCCTGATATAACTATAGAAGGCTTTGTGGATGCTGTTAGTGCCTGCTGCATTTCTGCCTTCATAGCTGGCTTTAGAGGTTTTGATGAGGGATCTCAAACTTTTTCTTGAGGCTAATAAGGGAGTTTTTCCAGTCTTGGAACTTCACCTTTTTCTGTAACAGTTTCTTCTTCCTTCAGTTGTAGAGTTTATTAATGGCAGGGGACCACCACATTGGCTTCCTTTATTTGGAGGATAGCATCTTGGTTCTATTGGGTATGGCTAGTTCCATGCATTTATGTACGTGTTCGTACAGTGCACTGGTGTATGATTCAGCAGTCATGCATCTATTTTCCATTGACATGGGTGCCATGAAGTTAGCCACATCTGTTTTTAGGAGCCCAAAGTCAGGTCTTGAGAAGAAGTTTTTCATGGCAGTTACCTTTGCAGGGGGTGTGGGTGAGATGTGGATTTCCATGGTGATTAGCTTGTGGTCAGATCTAACCAGGGAGGAATTAACTACCGGTGTAGAGCAATGGTTGCCCATGTTAGTAATAACCAGTTCAAGGATGTTGCTTCGTCTAGTGGGGGTAAGAATGAGATGGTCCAGGGCATTCAAATTGATGAATTCCAGGAAGCGTTAGGCCAGTGTATTGGTGCATGAGTAGTTTTCCCAGTTGATGGAGGGGTAGTTGAAGTCACCTAGTATGAGAGTGTTCGGTTGGACCCTAATAGCTTCCACGGTGCTTAAAAACGTGGAGTGAGAGTCTTGGGACATGGTAAGGGACCTATAGCAGGCTACGACCAGAATCACCATCTTTCCCAGTGTTAGTTGTACCTGAAGTATCTCAGATGTGTTATACTGTGCTACTAGTCTGGATGTGTGCATATCCTTTATGAATATGGACACACCACTGTCTTTGAAGTTTCGGTCCATGTTCTGGGGCCGAAAGGTGTGGAATGAGGTATAGCCTGGCAGTGCAGGGGTGCTTTCTACTGCTTTAAACCAGGTCTCTGTTACAGCAGAAATGTCGATGTTCTCCATTTTGAGGAGTGCTTCGAACAAGTGCATCTTGCCATTTAGACTTCTAGCTCTGAACAGCATGACCCTCAGATTGCATTTATTTATAGCTGTTATGGTGGTAATTTGGTCTTTGGAACATCACCTAAATAAGGCAGCAGTATAGGGGTGGCAATCGCCTTCCAGTATCCGGAAATCCAGGGGTGACAGATGCAGGCCATTTCTGGCAAAGCATCAAAGTCTGTCAATCATGTCATCCTAAGCAGGCAGATACTGGATCCCCTTAGAATGACATCAGAAACTTAGCCAATTGTTGAAGTCAAATGATGGTGTACGTATGACAGGGAGAGATTGCAAAGTGCTGAGAAGAACAAAGTGAATTAAGAGTTATTGTGGGTGCCATCAATGTTAAGGTATTGTCTAGAAACAGTAAACTTGATGCCTAAAGCTCAACTCTAAGCTGCTGTTATTTTTTTATAGAATTTAAGAGCATGTCCTACATTGTTTGAACTAAACTTAAGCATTCTGGTATATGTCCCATAACATTACATCTGGCTTACTGGAATGAATGTCTCATTCCAGCCATTAAAATATGCTCCCATGCTTCATGGATAGTTGTCTTTCTATTAAAAGGATCACTGATGCAATGAGGGTCCTTCAGACTCTTTCACCACGGAAATAAGACTATGACCTTGCAGTGGCCCATGATGGAATAAATGACTTAAGGTTCTCAACCCAAAAGGAAATGTAGAGAGATATCCTGGCTCTCAAAGCACATGAATCCAGTGCAGGCAAGACCCTGGTCCTGAGTGGATTCATTACCTTCACTAAGAATGATGCTTCAATATAAAGACAAAATAAGAGGCTTAACAACTGGTTAAGGAACTGGTGTCATTCAAGAGGGACCTTGTATGTTTCAGCATGAGATTACTATTGATAGTCTATCTTGCTTTGCTAAGGATGGCCTGCACCTTTCATTTCAAGGCCTCGCCATGCTGGCTAAAGCACTTGCTGCCCCATAATGCCATTTTTGTCAGACTCCAGCAAATAGACATTCCAACCTAGCTGACATTATTGCAAAAACTAAGCTGAATTAAATTTCAAATCATAACAGCATAAAGTGCCACAAATCTCAATAAAAAATTGCCTGACCTTGATGCCCTTCCACATCATAAACAGACAGCGGTCTATGTAATAAAATACCGGATTAAATGAAAAGATAGCACTCCCTCTATGCATGGGTCCTGTGCTGGTCAGTCATTCAAACTTGAGGAAATCTGCCATGGCATAGCCATACCTGTCAAGGAATATCCTACATATAGACAGGTAGATTACATCTAGCATAACTTTAAACTGCTGTAGGACAACCTCCATGTCCACAGATGGACCATATCAGATCTCAAAGCAATCAAGGAATAGTCTATTACTGAAACAAATTAAGTGGGACATATATACATCAACATTTGGGTTTGTCTTGAGATTTCAAGATCTAATAAATAAAAATTCTCTGAATTAAATATTCAGTGTACCAATTAGATGTCAAAATGTTCTGGCTGTGGTTCTGAATAATACAGTCACTACACCCCTCTAGCTGAGCCATCCTTGGTTAAGTCTGATGGCAAACGTGTAACTTTTTCTATCAAAAATTTCTAAATCCCCCAGAGAAAATAGTTTTGAATTCAAAGACTTCAGATGGACAAAACGTTTTCTATGTCATGATGACTTATCAAAATTTACTCATAACATTACCAGCCCTGACTATGAGAGCTATCTGTACCACTAAGTTGTATGCATACCCAGAGATAAATGTGTAAACCTGACCATCCCGACTAGAACTTAATACAATGGAAAGTTTAAAAGCAAAACACCCTGGTGTCCTACTAGAATTAACAAACTCTATAACAAAAGTAAGAAACTTCTTGAATTGTACAAAAGGTGTAGAACTCATGTCATATATCAGTAAGAAACTATCAGGGTTAATTGGCCTAAGAACCAAAGGACATCTATAAGACCTTGTTTAATCACACTAAAAGATTAAGAATTAATACCCAGAAGTGTTTGGAATTAATTCAGTATGGTACCACCCACTCTGACCATACTTCTCAACTGTCCAGATTCTTGTAGACTGTCCAGATTTTTGTCTTCTATTTTTGGTCAGTTCCTCTTAAGTGTGTGGTTTTCTGGAAAATCATTGAGGACCAAAATCACCAAGTATTACAGATATTTGAGTTTCTGACATTAAATCACTGACAGAATGCATGCTAACACAAAATATATTATTCTAGGAACTTTCTAAGTTTGTAAGAGCAATAATTAAAAAGTGTCCCTGATTTTGGGTCTTTTTCCCCCCATTATTTTTGGCTTCTTCCAGGTTGATAAATATAACTCTGACTCATTCAATATAGTAAACATATTATCAGGCTAACTTAGTGCAGACTTTACCCTAAAGATCACTAAATCATCAGATTCCAATCTTTTACACATCCTAACATCACAAAGGAGACTGTGCTGAAAGTACTCTACAAGATCAAATCATCTCCATGAGACCAGATAATTTACTTGGATGTCTCATAAATAGTGATAAACATGCCATTACTTCCCCTCAAATTGCTTAATTTAAACTTACATGCAGAGTACATCCCCCAAGTATGACAGACTGAATTGGTGATGCCTCTGCAC
This sequence comes from Protopterus annectens, assembly GCF_019279795.1. Taxonomy (NCBI): domain Eukaryota; kingdom Metazoa; phylum Chordata; order Ceratodontiformes; family Protopteridae; genus Protopterus; species Protopterus annectens. The sequence goes on along the minus strand of NC_056750.1, from coordinate 613,653,406 downwards.
AAGTGGACCCCTTACCACAGAAATGCATACTTTCAGACATTTTCAAAAAAAATTATTAGGCCAGACCCTTCCCTGTACAGCCTTCTAAAAGGGCAGCCCTGCTTAACCATATAGGTTGCTGATAGCAAGCAGTCATCCTGTTCACACAGCTTACTTAGTTCTGTTTTAGGCACTTGACACTATTCTCCAAGCTGTAATCATAAATAAAAATCCCTTAAGTCATGCTGTACATGCTAAGATGAATGGGTAGACTGGATAAAGGAGAATGCCCCTATCATTAAGGTTGCAGACATCTGTTCTGATAGTTTGAAGGTAGTAAGTGGTGTGCCCTGGGGCTCCTCCTTTTCAGCATGTACTTCGTTAGTCTATAGACCAGGAACCAAAACATCTGCTTAACATTCCCAGATGACTGCAAACTTGGCATTTTTATAAAATACACCTCTAACACTTTCTCATTATGGCAGGAAAGTACAGTTGTGTAAAGTCTTAACATATCAGTAATGTCCTCCTCTTCACTGTTGCAGTATTAATAATGTAAGGGATATTTTGCCAAGGACAGCCCAACATCCAGACAGTATACCAAAATACTTTAGTACTGATAGGCATCGTACATCGCTTGTATTCTCCCCAAGCATTGCACAGGACAAAGTTGACACATGGAAGCACACACTCTAAAAGCCAAAGTAGGGTGTAAGGGCAAACGAGCAGAAATTGTTGACAGGTGAGCTTTAAGTGAAGAATATGCTAATCCCGCATGCAACAGATTACACAAATGAAAGAGAGAACCAGTGGAACCACCACATATAGTGCATCCTGAGGGTAAGAGAGGCACCAAACAGAAAATCTTTTCCATTTGGACAGATATAAATTCTTGGTGGTGGGTTTCCTGGTCTCCTGCAAAACTCAAAGCATGTCCTCAGAAAAAATGGTGCCTGAAAGGGATCAAAACCCTATCACCTGCAGTGTCAGCTGAAGAGTGGTCAACTGAAGATCAATGAGACCCCCCCCCCCCCGGTCTTGTGTTAGAACACCTATCCAGTAAGATAACTTATGGTAATTGCCCCTGGCCAAGTGAGAAAGAAGAGGAAAACAATGATTCATGGTAGGAGAGAAAGGGGAGGGAGGGCATGCAGAAATATCCTGTACCAAAGGAAAGACAGGGAATCCACTTTCCAAGCCAGAGGACTTAGGACTCTGGAACAGAACAGAGGAAGTTGTCAGTTCAGAGTGGAGGCAAAAAGATCTACCTGAGGAATACTGCATCAAAGGACAATGTCCGGGAACACATCCGTATGAAGACTGTGTGCTGAACCTGCTCAAAGGGTTTTACACTAGACTATGCTCTGAGGGAATGTAAACTGCCTAAAGAGTCACTTGATACTGGACAGATAGATCACAGACCTGAACAGCTAGTCTGCAAAGAGGATAGGACCTTATATTCCTTTGCTTATTGACATACTACATTACTGTGGTATTATCTGTGAAAAATTTGAGGGGCCTGTGATGAAAGAGAATATGAAAAGCCTGAAGTGTGAGAAGCAGAGCCCTCAACTCCTTTATACTGATCTGGTCAGACCTCTGATGAGGAGTACAGAGACCCTGAACCCTGTGGGGATAAAGGAGGCACCCCATTCCCTGCATTAGGCATCTGTAAAGAACTCATGAGTTGGGACTAGAGCTTGGAAAGGAACCCTGGGTTGAGACAAAGTTGATGCATTCACCACTGAAGCTTGAACTTGAAACAGGGAAGGAAATGTACTGGGAAATCCAGGGGGTGGCAATGTTGTAGCCATACTGACCTGAGGTACCTCTGAAGCTCTCTCTGATGTGGAGCCTGGCCAGAGAGAGAGCATGGGAATGGTGAAAGCCATGATCTTGAGAACTGTGAGAAATTCCCTGGCCATGACTGAAGCCAGCGGACGAACAGACTGGAAAAAGGCAATGAGACAGGGCCTTGCGTGCAAGCAGAGATACCAGCATGGGGATGGTCTGAAGCTTGCAAAGAGGAAATGTGATCTTGTGAAGCTGATTTCTGGAAGTTTATGGTGAACCCTAGACTCAAACAGGAAAATAGTGAACTTGAGATCTTGAAGCAGAATGGCTGGGGGGGGGGGGGGGGGCTTGAATGAGCAGATCATCCACATAGGGAAAGATCTGAACTCCTCACATCCTGCAAAATGCAGTACAGGAATGAGACATTTGGTGAATACCCTTGGGGCAGTAGAGAGACCAAAGACAAAGCAGAGAATTGAAAATGCAAGGAAGAAGCAAGAGAAATGTGAACATTTCCTTAAAGGGGATGGATGGGGATATGAAAGTAGGCATACGTGAGATCCAGAGAAGCCAGACAGGACTGGGTAGAAGGGGAAATTAAGTCTGAAGAGAAAACATCCAGAAGGAGAGAATCTTGAGAAAGGTGGTGAGTCAGGAAGTTACAGAATTGGTCTCCAACTCTCCTCCTTTCAGGAAAACAAAAACATTCTGGAATAAAAACCTCCCTACCTGGGCAGGAGGCACAGCTTGAATGTTGCCCTAAACCAAGCCAGAATGCAGCACCTCTGGAGAAAGAGGAAACTGTTCTTGGGGAGGTTAAGGAATGCACAAAAAGGGAGAAAGGGATTTTCAAACCATAAAATATTCCTGACAGATAATGGACAGAACCCAAGAGTCTGTTGTGATCCTTAACCAGTTTGGAAAAAGACAGGAATGGAGGAACAGGGGAACCTGACCAAGGGAATGGGAAAACAAATTGCCGAATGGTACCTGTCCTGTCCTGAAAAACAGGTTTCTGGGAGGTAGGAGTCTGAGTAGATTTAGCAGGAAGCACACACCTAGAACACTTTTTTCCCTTATGGGGAAGGCAAGACTGCTTTCAAACAAATGCAGATTTGGACGTATAATTCCTCTCAGTATTGGGAATTGAAGAAACAAAAATAGTTTTCCACTCCTGCAAGGCTTTACCCTTATCCTGGAGAGACTGAAAAATTCAGCATCAGCACCAGCACCAAAAAGACTTTTATTATCCAAAGGAACATCCAGGTTCGGCCTTAATGTCATCAGGCAAAGCCTAAAAAAGCAGCCTCATAACTGAACAAAGGCAGCAGCTCTGGAAGAGAGATCAGCAGCATCATAGCTGCATTTGATAGAGTGGGGAGCAACTTAGGACATAGATCCCAACAGGGAAAGGGCAGACGCCTTCCCCTCAGAGTCAGAAAGGTCAGAAACTACTTTGGAAACCTGAGCAAGGAGAAGGCCAAAACATTCCTAATCAAATGAGTCTTGGTAATTCATGGTCCAAAAGGATAAAGTAGCAGCAGTGTAAATCTTTTTTCCCAGCATCGCCATAGACCTACTATCCTTATCTGAAGGGGGATACTTGTCAGAGGCAGCAGAAGGGCATTTAAGAGAAATGTATACTCCTCAAGCACTTTGTAAAATCTATCATATTTCTTGGGTGCAGGGGGCTAAGAATCAGCTGAAAAGGAAAACGAAAGAGTAGCCAGAATATGAGGAACAGCTAATGGCTTCGAATACTTCATCTTGAGTTGCTTATAATACCTTTTTCTGAACGTCAGAAACATGAAACTAATCCCACTTAAAAAACTCCATCATGCAGGCAATCATATCTCCAAAGGAGAATTCCTCCAGAGAGGAATTTGGACTAATAGAGTAATCTTCCTCTGAACCATAGTCCAAAGGGGAAGACATTTGAGAAGAGTAAGCCAGGGACTATTTCTCTGAATCCAGTTCCTCATCTGAAGAATACAGTTCCCTGTTTTTTTTTTTTTTTTTTTTTTTTAACAGAAGTGGAAAACCAGAAAGAGGCAGACACAAACACACTTTGAGGAGGCTTTAAAACCATTAAAGCATTGCATAACCCTTGAGTAAAGTCCTGCCATTCACCTTGGGGATCCGTAACTACAAAGGAAATAGGCTTGGTTTTCTGTTTCTTCTTCTGTGGGACATCTGCACAATGCACTCTCATAGGGTCAGGCCACTGGTGAAATTTAATAAGCATTGTAGGAATATTCTCCCTAACTAAGATTTGTGGAATCCCTCTTAGTCCCTTGGAAATAATCTGCTGATGTTCCCCCACAACATCAGGAGAAGACACAGTGTAAGAAGTCAGATCCATGCCGGTCTCTGATGGGGTCGTGGCAGAGGAATCCAAAACAACTACTGGATGATCCACTGGGCTTTCATTAGCCTTGAGAGAGATGTCTGGGTGATGCTGGACAGCAGCAGTATCAGACCTAAGTTTTTGGCCTTTTTCTTGGCAGATGGCTGACCTTCGAGTTGGGAAAATTCTGCCACAGCCAAAAGCTTAAGACTCTGGTTTACAAGGTAAATAGATGGAGAGACAACTATGTAGAGTCTTAGGGACAAAAGTCTTGCAGACAGAAAACTCCATATGGTCACGGTAAGCACCGAAATAGAAAAGACACCGGTAGTGATGGTCTTTTTGAGGAATCTGCTTTCCACAATGACATTTTCCCTTTTTAGATAACATGAACCCAACAGCACTAAATAAAAACGAAGATAAGAAGAAACCCAATGTGACACTTATTTGAAATTCACCTTGACAACAAGCAGAGCAGAAGGGTGCTCAGACCGACATTCAATGATGGTGTTATGACTAACAGCAGAGAAGTTCCAGGTTTGTGTGACATACTTCACCTTTATACCCTATGCCTTGCATAGGGAGCATACATGTGATGTATGATGCCTGAAAGTAATAAAGGCTTTGGTATACTGGCCGACCGTTGAGCTATCCTTGGCAGGAGATCTCTTACATTATGACTACTGCAACAGTGATATGGAAGGACATTTTGTTCTTGTAAACAAGTGGTGTTCCAGAAAAGGGGTAAAATTAAAAGCAAAGAAGTGTCTCATTCTTTAACAGAATTCTTCATCAACTTTCAGCATAACCATCACTCCACTCCAAAATGGGGTTTGGAATCCGTGGACAATGGCAAATAATCCATCTACTTTGACCATCATGTAGCAGCAGTGGTAAGAAAAACTGGCACAACTAATATCCATTCTTATTTCATCCAGGTCAAAAGAGGTCATCACACCCTTGTATTCTCTCCTAATTAGACCTATGATTCTGTATAATGCCTTAGTTGGGATTGTACCTGTCTAGGCATAGTAACTGGAAAGGCCACAAAGGTTTTTAATCAAAATCATTGCTGGCCTGAACACTCTTAGCTTTCAGAAAAGGCTCCAGGAGCTGTCCTTTTACTCAGTTTCTTATAGATGGTTATGGGGCAATAATATGCCTTGCATTCTGCACCGTAAGAGACCCATCTTCCTTAATCTCCAGCTTCACTAATCAAATAACCTGACAGATACAAGAAACATGCACATAAATGTCGTCCAGCAGATAACTAAGATATACTGAAGGGAGGAATTTGTATATACTTATTACCCAAGTGATTAATTCATTCTAACATATTTTTGTCCAAAAGCACATTAGCTACTTTATTATAACACAATATAGGTTTAGTTTTAAAAATAATGAAAATGTGGATCAGTATTTTAATCACCATAAGACAAAATGCAACCTCTGTAAAGCATTTGTGACTGATTCTGGTTTGCAAGGGGGTTTTTCTTGTAGAAATGTATTTTTTGTATATACATTTTGAATACAGTTAATCACCTCAGACAATCAGAAAACATTTTATATCCAGCATTATATTACTTCCAATAATAAATGGTTGATTTATTAGGCACAATGCTTCTGTGATTGTTTTTATATAGCATGTACTGCTCACACATTTAAAGAAAGGATTTCATATATTTGTCATATTAGAAATATGAAATTGAGAAGCGCTCTTTCTTGACCACCCTGGTTGTTATTTCACATTTATTGGAATTGATGTAGTAAAACAGGGATATTATATTTGTTTACCAGGGTAGTGCACTGATCAATACTGACCAATTTCTGTCTTAGCCCATGTAAAACGCACATTTCCCAAACAAAAGTGCAAGTAATACAGTAGTTCAGACTAGTTGTACAGAAAAACTGTATATATACATTCTACTGAACAACATACAATCAGAGTATAATCTACAATTTATAAATTAGTTTCTAAAGGAATCAGTCTTCAGCAAAACTTAAAGGAGAAGAGACTTAGAAAGAAGATAAGGAAAATGTGTTTATTGATATATCTTGTGTTAAAGCAGGAGGATTTGGCCTGGATGAAGAAGTTCTATTTGAGTTACAGTCTGAATTTTGAATAAGTGTTGATTTTCTTAAACTGCTGGGGAGAACTTGCCAAAGAGTAGGTGACTGAGAGGAGAATGTGTCCACACTAATGTGGAATGTTGTTCTAAGGTTAATGAGAATTGTATATGGCTTATGGGAAATGTCTCAGTTTGTATTCAGAGGTTTGCTCCCCTTGCAGCAAGACTTCATGAAAAAAATGTGTGGAGTTGGAGAAGTTTGTAGAGCTGGAATCCTAACACTAGCTTAGATCTTTGTTTTATGGATTTGACTTTTTCTAGTGTGATACAGTGTGATGCTTACAGAGAGGTGAGTAGTAAGAAATTGGCAGATGCTTTTACAGATGGTCTTAAGTATGGCAATGATTTTCTTGGAGGCAGGAGCAGAACCTGGGATAGATTGAGCAAGAAGAACTCATTTGCCAATGGCTACTTTGGTTGGTATAGAAAAGGGGAGATTCTTTTTGGCCCAGAAGAGGAGGGAGTTTATTTTGGGTCTCACTTTGTCTAGGTAGAAATTGAAGTTTAGCAACTGATCAAGCCATAACCCTCGGTATTTGGAAGTGGAAATTGCTTCTATTGAATGGCTATGTAAGTCAAAGATGGTTAGACAGTATATGGAATGACTATGTAAGTAAAAGATGGTGAGAGAGTCAGGTGCTTGGTGAAATTTATGTGGAGTTATGAAAAGCATAATTTTGGCCTTGGTGCTCTTAAGTAGTAGTTTATGGTTTACTAGCCATTTGTGGAGCTCATTAAGTCAGACTGATGTTGCTTTGAATGCTAATGTTAGAGTGACCTGATCAGTAAATGACCACATTGTCAATTTATTTGAATCAATTATTGGATGAAAATGAAAGGTTATGGATTGCCATCACTGGTGAATTATTTCCTCCATGTTTGAATGGCCATTAATTAATTTCCAAATTAAGGTTTCATTAAGGGATGGAATGATATATTTCTTGAGTTTTATCAGGTTATTCTTATAATTTATATTATGTTTTTATTTTATTAATGTAGGCAATGATTCAAGTACTGTTATGTTTACTTTTTTGATGTCAGCTTTATATTTTTGATGGTGCAGATTGAACAGATTTAATTAAAACCAGGTACAGTGTTTCTTTAAATGAAGTCTCCTCAATTAATTTAAAAGTTCAAACCATGATTTTGTCATTATCTATTTGTGCTTCATCAGTGACATCATTAATAATAACAAAGCTTCAGAGAGAAGCAAAATCAGTCTATAATAAATACATTTTGTTAATTTGGCCTCCATGTTGGTGCTGTGTTTCTTTAGAAACTAGTTATAACAAAAACATGAAAACTACTGAAATTTGTGTTTACAAACCATGGGTATAATTCACAGATTTCATCTCCTGACAGCAAAATTTAGCTTTTTTGACAACCATGCGTGTCTTTGTTAATGACACATAGGGCACTGGTGCATGGAGGCAGGAAGTGAAAGAAAGCCATTGTGGATAAAGACACAGGAGAGTTTTGAGAGACTTGATCGCAAAGATGACTAAAGAGTCTAGTCATGTGAAAAGAAGAGAGACAAGATCTCAGTGAAACCGGTCACAGGGATTAGACTCGGTAAGATGTGGGAGGAGCTAAGTAAGGCGATCACCAGTGGGGATATAGGGAAGAGTGGATGAATGCTGTGCTGCATGCAGGTACCAATGATTAGTTAGACAAAATAAGTGAGGCCATGGAGGTAGCAGACATGTCAGGACTGGTGTAGAGTTAGCATTCCTAAAACACCTGTACCAGCAGTCAGTAATGATGCACTCTAGGCCTGTCCTTCCTCATTGTGTTGACTGCTGGGGTACAGTTAGCATTCCTAAAACATCTGTACCTGTAGTTAGCACAATGAGGAAGGACAGGCCTAGAGTGTATCATTACTGGCTTCAAAAATGTACAAGATAGAAAGACTTGAGACTGGTGAGAGGATTGGAGGATCTATCAGAGAGATCAGGTGAATGCAACAGGTATATCTTAGCACAGAAGAGACAATAGTTCTTTGTGCTAGGTTTAAAAGATATATTTCAGTAATAGTACCTTTAAAGTAATATGGAAGCAAAGGATGAGTGTAATAGAAGCAGAAGAGGCAGAAGACATTCAGGCAGAAGGTAAAAAGAAAAGATACCGAATACAGTAAAGGAACAAAATGGTGGCTTGGAGCAAAGACAGATTTTATTACTCTGCAGCACAAGGAGTCTGGATAGGAAGATGGAGGAACTGACAACATTGATACAAGAGAGCTGTATGGGACAGCTTTCATAAAGGAACCATGGAAATACATGGGTATAGATTGTTAGAAATGGAGCAGACAGAAGAGATTTAAGTTAAGAAAAAAATAAATAAAGCAAGGCATAAGAGTTGAGGATATAGTAGAGAAACACCAAATCAAGAGTGAGATAAGGACTTGGACAGTGTTGAAACCTACCTCACAAACAAAACAAATGTGCACAGGCAATTAATGTAGAGTAAAGGGGGTAGCTTAACTCTTAATAGTGTATTACCCTTGACACATAATAAAGGGAGAAGGATGAAACAATGAGGGGAGAGAATACAAGAAAAGGGTAGCAGAAGAAGAGTAATTCTCATGGTGGATCTGAATCAATCATTGCAAATCAGGAAAATCTAAGCATCAAAGAAGGAAAGGCAATGGGATTTGACTGACGTCATGGACCATGATGGGTTCAACTAACTGGTGCAGAACTATTAGAAATCAGAAATGCCAGAATTTCGGACATATTCATAACCAATGCAGTGAGGTCATGGATCTCTAAAACAGTCAGACATCATTTAGCTATAACTGATTACATTTCTGTGTTCTTTAGAACAGGAGAGAATAATAACACAAAGACTAGAGTGTGGAATTTTAAGACAGTGAATTATGCTGTGCTGGAAGGGGTGTGGGTCAAAGGTTAGGAAATAAAGACCAAAATGAGTGAGTAAGTAACCTACTGGAATGGACCAGGGATGGAGTACTGAGGACTATGGTTGAGGTCATGAGGGGAAGACTAAAAGGGAAGAATATCAGATTGGTGAAAGGAATCCCGAGGAAAGCCACCAAAGGAAATTGGATTAAAAAAAAAGCTCTTGTCACTTAACAGTAGAACAAGAACTGGACCTTATGACATGGGTGCACAAGACCATGATACTGAAATGTGAAGAGTATATCCTAAACAGGAAGTATGAACGGAGGTGGGGACACAGACAGCAGATTCTAGTGACCAACTAACTCCTTGGATATGCAAACATTTTTCATCATATAGAGAATTGTGAACCTATAAAATAAATAACCAGATTGGGTGATGGAAAAGGAATACACAGAAGCATCTAAGATGGCATGGGACAGCCTGAGATAAGGTAAGAGAAATAGAAAAGGAAAGAAAGAGGAATGCTGAATGCACTTAAATACAGACTTGATAAGTCTTGTTCTCTTCAACCAGCACACAAATGCAATAAGACAAATGTAAATGTGCCACTCACTCACAGATTTGGTAGCACCTGTTTCCCATCATATGTGTCAAAGTAAGCTTTGGAGTCACTTATCTGCAAAGCAGCGGCACATTTACTGAATCCTCTCATTTAGTTTTTCCATAGAGGATCTAGCCAATGTTTTTCTCAGTGACAAATATCAGGTTTAATTCTCAAGAGAGAGAGAGAGAGAGAGAATTCTGATATTAACTGTGAACCACTTGAGAATGAAAGCTTTTTTTTTGGTCCTCTGTTCTTAAATAATTCATTAAATGTGGCGTGAACTTCTTTTATTCTCTCAAACCTGGCTTTTCAGCACTTCTGCGGATCCCTAGTGATATCTGCATTGCTTACTGTACTTATTTCCTTGTTTCACTTGAAAGAAAGTTACTGTTTGTCGTTTTTGCATTTAAGTTACCTGTAACACATTGCATTTAAGTTACCTGGCACTTGCTCACTAAGTCAGCACTAAAAAATTAAAAGCACTACACCCTCACAAACTCCCCTTGAGTACCTTGCTCCCCATTGGCCCTTTTTTTCAATTATAAAGGAATTCCCAATACTATTCTAGCATGTCCAAAGGTCAGTTGTCAATCTCTTCTCCGGTCCAGCTGGTGAATCTGGGAATCTTGAGGCAATGTTACAACTGCCTCATGTACACAGACAACCCTCTCCTCCTCCCGACAAATTCCAACACATGTGAGAGATGCAACCATATAGCCAAACTGGAGGCTAAGCTCTCTCAACTCAGTACTGGCGTAACCAGTCAGGAGGAGAAGGAAACCACACTCACTACAATTCCAGTCTCACATAGAACTACCACGACAGCAAACCAAACACATAAACACACAAAAACATACTCGGAGGCTCTAAATAAAAATCTGCCTAAGCAGCAGAGACCTCCAAAGCAGACACTCAAGCAACCGCTACCCCAAAACAAAACACGTGCAACACATAGCTCACAAAGCCAGTGTGCCGAACAGTCACAGCCCTTAAGGCTAAACAACACACCTGATACACTTGTAATAGGTGACTCTATCGTCAGGAACACTGATGTCCTGCTCACCAGGCTGAACAAGAAGGAGGTCATGGTGAGCTGCCTATCGGGCGCTAGGATCCGCTACATAACACAAGCACTCAGGTCACTCCAAGGCAAGTACAAATATGACTCAGTCATTGTCCATGCTGGTGTGAATGACCTGAGACGTACCTCCCTGGACTACATGAAAAGAGACATACAGGAGCTATCTGAGCATGTAGCCCAGGCCGGTATGACCCTGACCTTGAGTAGCATCTTACCCTCACCAAGAATGATGCCACAATATGAAGACAAGATGATCAATTTCAACAATTGTATAAAAAATAAAATAAAAAGTAAATCCACTGACACTGTGTAGCCGATAACGGTTTAATGCTCCAAAAGAAACACGTACAGTTACATTTGCACCAAACAACTAAGCGCTTTCGCCGAGGTTAATGGTTTGTTAACCTTGGCGAAAGCGCTTAGTTGTTGGTGCAAATGTAACTGTACGTGTTTTGAGCAATAACCATCGGCTTACACAGTGTCGATATTTATTTTATTTTTTATAGTTTTGGTTTAGGGTCATTGACCCAATTGTTGTAATTTCAACAATTGGTTTAAGTATTGGTGTCATTCAAAGGGGATCCAATGCCTGTCAGCCTGGGATGACATGCTCGACAAGCCACGATGCTTCGCTAGGGACGGCTTGTACCTGTCACCCCTGGGCTTTCGGATATTGGCAATGGCTCTTGCTACCCCCATAGTGCCTTTTTTAGGCAAGGCTCAAAAGACAAACCCACCTCCATAGGTATCACAAGGGATAAGAAACTAAGAGTAATGCTACTCAATGCCAGAAGTCTAAACCTCAAGATGCACGCACTCGAAACTCTCCTTAGCATGGAGAACATCAATATCTGTGCAGTAACAGAAACCTGGTTCAAGGCTCCCGAGAGCACCCCAGCACTACCAGGTTATACCTCATACCATGCTTTTTGGCCCCAAAACTTGGACCAAACCACAAAAGGAGGGAGTATCAATATTCATCAAAGATACCCACACCTCCAGGTTGGTGGCACAGCACGAAGCATCAGAGACTATCCATGTGCAACTAACAGTGGGTAAAACTGCCTTCCAGTTTATAGCCTGCTACAGACCACCCTCCCAAACCCAGGAACTCCACTCGGCCTTCCTGAGAACACTGGAAAATATGAAGGTCTCTCCAAACATCATTATATTGGGTGACTTCAACTACCCAAACATAGACTGGGAGCATTACTCTAGCTCCAACACCCTAGCCCAAAGGTTCCTAGAATTTATAAACTCAAATGCTATGGAACAACTTGTTACCACTCCCACAAGAGGGGAAAACATACTGGACCTGATCATCACCAACATGGGGACTCTATGCTCCAGACCAGAAGTGTATCCCTCACTGGTAAGATCAGACCATAAACTAATCTCACTGGATATTCACATCCCGACCCCACCCTCTGCCCAGAAAACCACAGTGAAAAACTTCTCTAAAGCAAATTTCACACTCCTCAAAACTGAGGTGGAATCCTTCAAAGCCCCCGGGCCTGTGGAAAATACGGCCCAGACTGCAGAATCCTTTATAAAAGCATTATATGAACACCTTCAGGAATGCATGGATCATGCATTCCCAAATAAAACCAAGACCCAATCCTCCAAAGGCAGACGTCCTGTCTGGTGGACCCCAGCCATAAACAAACTATACAATAGAAGGAGGAAGCTACTACATGATAGAGCAAAATCCCAAAAAGGGGAGGCATCTCTGATCAGTATTAGCAAAAAACTACGGGCACTCATAAAATCGTCTAAGGCCAGCTTTGAGAGAAAAATTGCACAGGAAACTAAGGATAATCACAAGGCTTTCTTTAGTTATGTTAGGAACCTGGGTGGGAATTCCCAGATATGCTCAGAATTAGTCCAAAATGACAAAAAATACACCAAACCCACAGACATTGCCAACATCCTAGCTGACCGGTTCAGCGCAAACTTCTCCCCCCCCCCCACCAAAAGGGCAAATATCTATCCCAGCAGAGTGCTGCCCCCCTGACATCTCAGATGCTCAGGTAAGAGCTGCCCTCTCCAAAGCAAAAAACACAGCATCAATGGGACCAGACAGTGTCCCGGGCTGCATCCTACATGAACTCCAAGAAGAGCTAAACTCAAACATAAAACTACTGTTCAATCTCAGCCTTACTACAGGATATGTACCCAAAGAGTGGCGTACAGCAACAGTGGTCCCTCTCCACAAAGGTGGTGCCTCAACGGATCCTGGAAACTATTGCCCCATAAGCCTGACTGCAAAGCTATGGAAAGGATCATCATGGACCTCATAAATAAAGATATTGGGGACCTACAGACACTGGATCCTACCCAGTTCGGCTTTGTTAAGGGCAGATCCTGCCTCGTAAACCTGGTCAATTTCTTTGAAACAGTCACCAAGGCCATTGATGAGGGGAAGATCCACTGCCTACCTGGACCCCACTCAGGCATTATAGATAAGCTCACCAGCTTAAATATAAACCCCTATGTCACTAGATGGTTGCAAATTGGCTCAAGGACAGAACCCACATGGTTAGAATTGCTGGAGCCATGTCAGACTCCAAACCAGTTACAAGTGGCGTCCCACAAGGCTCAGTCCTGGGACCTCTCTTGTTCGGTATATATTTCTCGGAGTTACAGGCCAACACGGAAGGACTGTGGCTGACCAAGTTCCCAGATGACTGCAAACTGGGCGCCATAATCGACTCTCCAGCCGACACAAGCATCCTCCAAAAGGGCCTCATAGAAACAGACAACTGGTGCCAGAGCCATGGCCTCAAGCTAAATGCCAAAAAGTGTATAGTCATCCCCTTTGGCAAAAACAAAGTGCCCACAAATTACCACATAAGTGGTAATCCATTAAGTACAGAAGAAGTAATTAGGGACCTGGGGACCCAAGTTGATGGCAATCTCTCATTTGACAACCACGTGGCCAAAGTGGTTAGAAAAATATTTTATATAGCCCACCTAATCATGAAGGGATTCACATCTAGATCAGGGGAGGTCATCGTGCCTCTTTACTCATCCCTCATCAGGCCCATAAGTGAGTACAATGCCCCTTTTGGGATGTACCTTACCAGACACCTGCAGCAACTGGAAAGACCCCAAAAGTACCTCACCAAGAGGATCAAAGGGCTCAAACAGATGCCATATGCTGCCCGGTTAAAGAAACTCCAGCTCTACTCAGTGGCATACCGCCTGCTCAGAGGCGATCTGTGCCTGACGTATAAAGCCATGTCCAACCCGGAATTAATGGACATGCTGCACCTCAGAAAATCCAAATCCCATCGAGCTATGCGCTCGAGAGACTTGAACCTCAGCACTGAAATAAATAGGACATGCTGGAGGGACAGATTCATAACCCAGAGGCTCCCTTCACTCTGGAAAAAAATCCCAGTCCAGGTTAGGCAGAGTCCCTCATTGACTCTCTTCAAGAGGAATCTTGATGAGTGGATGGGAGATTGTAGGTTTACCCCGGGTATCACTTCTGTGTCACTGTTAGACAGAGGCACAGTATACTAACCTCGAAAAAGTGCATAGCAAAATTAATTTAAAATGGGTGGCGAAAGCCAAACACACTCTGGCTAGGCTTATAAATGCCCTAAGGCAGATAGCCTAGTATGAACCTATGAACCTATGAAACTGGCTGTTTAATAAAGTCAGACTTCACCTTGGCAGATGATGATTATAGTTCTTACTCTATGGATTCAGGCTTCTTTTACATGTAAACCTTAACTTTAAAATAATAAATCATGCTAGTCATGAAACTTACACTTTTACAAATAGCTTTAACATTTCACTTTTTTTTTTTGCTGTCATGCTGTATAAATCTCTCTTCCTCAGTGGGATAAGATTGCCTAATATTGTTTGCAAGAAAGACTTAAAAGAGAAAATAAACTCACTGCAGTAAATGCTCAGCTGTAGAAGTAGCCTTTTTGTTTAAACAAAATGATTCTCTGATGTTAGTGTCCTTTAACAAAGAACAGTTTAAATTCTAATCTTTGTCACATAGCAACCATGTCTAAGACAAACTTGCACCTTCAGCAGGTCATTAGATGTTTTATTTTTACTTGAACATTTCAATGGTCTGGTATGAGAAACATTTTCAGCCAAAAGCCGTGCCAGAAAAATAACTCACAGTGAAACAATAGTCATCATAAAAGAAGCTGCTATAAAATAATCTGACAGATCACATTTCACAGTTAAAGTTGGCTAATATTATATAGCAATATTTATTTATTTATTTATTTTCATTTGTTTACCGGTAAAGTCCACTGGGCTATGAAGATCCCATTTTCAGTGGAGGCCTGTGGAGAAAAGCTCCAAATACAGAATAGCAATATAAAATACAAGTTTATAAAGTACTAATCAGTAAAAAAACAAAGAAAACGTCTAGGGCATACATGCATATTTACAAAGTATAATAATGATCCACAAAAAAATAGAAATCTAGAGTAACCATAGGAGCAAAATTAAGAATGAGCAAAATACACCAAAGTCAGGTAGACAAATGGTACACAATGTATGTCTCTATAGCAGTTAAACTGAGGATAATATAGAGAGACGAGAAAAATAAATATAAACTTTCAGTGGCAATTGAAAGTAATGACAAAGAGATTAAGGTTAATCGCAGGGGGGAAACCAGTTAATACAACAGCAGATAAGACTGCAGAGAAAGTTAATTGTATGCATTTTATTACAGATATAATGCAAGAGACAGAATGATTAGAGAGGTTAGATAGTGAAGGTGCAATACAGGGTAGTTAGATTGACTGGAAAACATATGAGCAAGGCTGAGACTGATGCAGAGAGAAGTCAAGTAACAGCTTCATAGGTAATAGGAGGTGCATTAGTGCAGTTACACATCCAGTTAGAAAGGAGATGATTATGAAGGGCAATTTTGAAGTTTGAGGGATGCTGCTCACTATGTATAGAGGAGGGGAGGTTATTCCATAACCTGGTAATGATCCAGGAGTATAGGAGTTTTCCTGCAGGTAGATTTGGAGTAAGTGTTGGTTTTCTGATTGCAGGTGTCTAAGAGGGTTGTAGGGGGCAAGAAGGGAACAGAGAGCAGGACAGTGTAATGGTTTATGGATAAAGTTTATGTGAGGTAGTGAGCTGTATGAGTAATCGGTAGTGCTATAGATTACAGTAAGAGTGCTGAAATAAGTTAGGAGAAAAAGAGAAAGGACAAGAGAACAAATGCAAAGGATTTGGGGGAGGTATAATGGTTAAACTGTTGACCTTACAGACAGAAGGTTCATGGTTTGAATCTCATCTTTGGAAGTAAAATTGGCTAGGCCTAAACTGGCCCATAAAGGCAGCTAGCCTAATAATTACCTTTGAATGATGAAAAAAGGATGTCTGTATGAGGAGTAGTAAATGGAGATATAAGAAGGATTAAGTGTGGGTAAGGGTGAGCATTAGTTAGCTGAAAAGATTCATTTGAAAGATGAACCTACGACAAATAAGAAAGAATGGGTTAATGGATAGCCAACCTTACGCATACGTGAGCAGGGTGCCACTCAGCTAGGGTTTTCTCTTCTGCCATTTATTTTTTTAAGTAAAGAAACATACTCCGTTTATTTACTTACAATACAAATAAAAAATTAAAGGGAAAAGGTGCCCTTACAGGAGAAGTGCTGAATTTCTACTCCTGTCACATGGCAAGGAGTTGAAAGTTTGTGAATATTCAAGGGTGAAATGAAGTGGATATTCATTGTGGACAGCAGCCGTAAGGTAGTTTGTTTTAGCTGTAGTAGGCAAGCATGTGATCAGTGGATACATTTGCAGGGCAAAATGAGTACCTGCTAACTGACCCTGATGTCACAGAATATCCCTGAGTTTGTCACATTTTTGACTTGCTCATTGCAAAACTTGTGGTTTTCCTGTAAACTGCAGATGGCTGCAGTCACTAAATGATGACAGACATTTGAAAATGCATGCAGTGAAAATCTGTTATTTATGTATTCCATAACCTGTGTAGTGCAATAAGATCTATCAACTCCCTTGAGAGTAACATTTTAAAATCTGTCCCTGATTATGGACTGTTGTTTCCCCAATATTTCTGGCTTTGTTCCTAATTCGTTTGGTAAAACATTGAGAGCGCAACATATTTTGTTCATTCATTTAAATAAGACTGACATCTGTGAATTAACATGGATTATTTTAATGAATGCTTAATGTCTGTGGGGAGGCAAAGCTGAAATTCATAGGTTCATAGGTGTATACTAGGCTACCAACCATTAGGACCCTTAGAAGCCTAGCCATGCAATGCAAATGTGACCTACAAGTTTGATATAGGGGTAATTTACTGACTGCCTCTGTCCATGAGAACAGTCATCATTTCTTATCACAATCAGGCATCTAAAGTATACACAGAGGCAACTATAACATTGCTCAGTTTAAATAGTCACTACTCTGGTAGTTTAAGACTGGTGTGAATTTGTGTAAAATAAGATGGAATTCATTACTATTGCAATAGCTTTTTTAGGAGGGAGTCCCCCCTTCAGTCATTGTATTGGCCCAGCAACCCAGTGCCTCACATCCACTCTGGGTCTGCTGCGCAATCTCCATAACCCCCTGGACTTACTCCAGTGTGCAAGCTGAGGAAGGTCATGGGCCCTAAGGGTGTCCCAAATGGCTCAGCCATCTCCACATCTAACAGGAGGGGGTTATTGAATGCCTGACTCACTGAACCTGATGTGGTTGCATCCGAAGGCAAGTGTACAATGGAGGCATTGCATTGTATTGCCCCACTTCCACAGCAACTCAGCTAGGTGTCCACTAAGTCTCCTCTTTTGACCTTGCCTCCTCCCACTGGTGCCCCCAGGCTCCACCAGGGATCATCACTGAAGATGCCCAGGTCACCCAAGTCATAGTCAGTTTTTATTTATTTTTTAATATAATCAAACTTCAGAGGTGTACACAGTAAAGTGGATATAACTGATGAGTTCAGAAGTTACAAGTAACTTTCACCTGCTGCTGTTTGATCACTGTTTAACAGCAATCACTGATTTTGCATGCCAAGAGTACTGTTTTTCAATGTACTGTATTAGCTGAAATCTGTATAAACTAGCTCTGGTGCAGTTTATGTTTTGTGTGTGTGTGTGTGTGTGTGT
Source organism: Protopterus annectens (assembly GCF_019279795.1). Lineage (NCBI taxonomy): Eukaryota > Metazoa > Chordata > Ceratodontiformes > Protopteridae > Protopterus > Protopterus annectens. The sequence continues at coordinate 613,635,481 of NC_056750.1, read as the reverse complement.
GTGTGTGTGTGTGTGTGTGTGTGTGTGTGTGTGTGTGTGTGTGTGTGTGTGTGTGTGTGTGTGTGTGTGAGAGAGTGAGTGAGTGTGTGAGAGAGAGTGGGAGAGGGAGTGGGAGTTTGCATTATATTTAAGAATAGCAAGTTAGCCGTAATTTATTTTTCTTTCCATCATAAGCATTAGCATTACGTATAAGTGGCTAACTTTGAAGGTCTGGATGAGCAGAATGTGTGTAATAGCAACTAATCAGTGACACAGTGAGTATTTGCCATCAGATCATATATCTCTACTTTATCTGTTGACTGCAGCTTCTTTTGTGTGAGCTATGCAGGTCTTCCTGTGTCTGTGTAATTTTTATCTCCGTGTTGTGGTTTCCTTCAACAATCCAAAACATGAGGTAGGAAAATTGGTGTTCCTCAAATTTCTATGCGTATTAGTGTCCACCATGCATATGCATATCTTGTGATATACTTGACTTGTCAGGGTCAGTGTCCACGTGCTGTTTGTGTGTATGTATGTGTGGAATATTTATTTATTTTATTTAACATTTGTTTACTGGGAAAGTCCAACTTGGAACAAAGCCAATTTTCAGTGGCAACTTGGGGAGAAATGCTCCAGATGTGTGTGTTTGTGATGTGGGAGGAAACCGGAGCACTCAGAGGAAACCCACACAAATGTAGGGAGGACATGCAGACTCCATACAGAAGGCAACCTAGCTGAGAATCAAACCAGAGAACCTCTTTCTGTGAGATGACAAGGCTGCCACTGCACCACTGCGCTGTCCAGTAATCACCAAAAAAATAATTTTATCTGTTGACACATAAAATATTGTCAGACATATACATAATTCTTCTGGATAGCAGTTACAAACAACAAGTCATTATCTCTTAAAAATACATCACAGAATAACTACATCCTCAGTTTCTGGTGCCCTAGTGACCCTCATACACCCAGCTGTATAAAGGGATTTTGACACAGGCTTAATAATGGCCCCTACCCTGAACCTCAGCTACTATAAAACTGGACGTACTCAGAGGTATGGTCCAAAGGTCACTATAGCTTGTGTAGGGGCTGGGGATGGTAGGTTCATTACTTAATTTCCTTTCTGAATCAAATCTGAGATGTGCACAGACATTTATTATCTATTCTGTTGGTATGTGGACCATTATTTCCTTATGTTTTGTGACAAGTCTCAGAAGGTATACACGGAAGGTCACTGCACCTTGTCTAGGGGCAGTGCTCTGTTTAGGATTAAGAAGCTGCAATATATTACTATGATCCGCATTTTTTTTGCTTTTCTCATAATCAAACAAGTACATGTGTGGCTATTTCTGGAGGTGGGGTAAGGAGGCTTGCTGTTTATATTCATCTGACAACAACACATTCAAATGTTACCGTGCTCTATTTGTTCTTTCAGTTTCATCCCAGTCTGACAACAGAGGTACATAGAAGGTTGCAGTCTTTTGGAGGTAGTGGTAAGAAGGTAAGAATTAAGTATGTGTTAATACCATCTACTTGAAATGTATGACAGTGGTCATTTGTGCTTCATCCTAATCTATCACCAGAGAGATAATAGAAGGTCACTATTTTTTTCTGCTTTGTAGGTGGAGTACAGAGGCAGGAACTTTTCCCAGATATACATCTTCACAAACATTTGTCTTATCAGTTTATCCTGAACTAATATTTAGTCACAAACAACTTATTTCTTCCTTAAAATAAAAATATAAGACTTTTTTTTCCTTACTCATTGCTTTTTTTCAGGCCATCATTGGATCAAAGGCTTAGAAACAACTCTAATGTGAACCTCAGAGTATCTATAAGACTGTGGAGTTCTGGGACGCAACAGGTGTGCAAATGGTGTGTCCTCTCCGATTCACAAGTGTGTGCCTTCCTATGATTTATAGATATTTCATCCCTTTACTTGACCTTTTGTCATCTGCTTAACATCCCTATTTCCCCTATTACTCCAAAACAGAGTCATACATTTTTCCCACCCCTCTTTTACCTACATTACTCTTTTCTGTCACTTCTGCCTTCACCTTCACTATAATACTGGTTGTCAAAGTGCCCCTACCCATCACTATTCTCCCTGTTTGCCCCTGTTTCACATTACTTGTATAATACCATTATAATTACTTATGCAATACTTACACGTTATGGACAATCGGCATACCTTTCAGCTGCTATGATTTAAGTATAGCGCTATGATGCAGGCCCTCAAATGTAGCTCTTGCTAGATTTATGATGTTCCTCAGAAAGTTGGACCTGCTTATTGGACCATACTTTAATAAATAAAAACTATACCAATACAAAGATTCACAATCATTACCTGATACGGCCTAACATATAAAAACCTTTATTGTGAAAAATAGTGTTCCCCTTTCTGACCCTTTACTATGATTCTAAAGGCCAGTGCTATGTAGGTGCTTGTAGGTAGAGAGGTATGGGACAAAGTCCAGTATGCAATACTATATAGTAGTAATTTTTCATTGCAGTCCACTAACATGGTTTAATGTTTAATACATCTTTTACAGTTAAGTGTACATATTATACATTTAAAATTGAAGGTCATTGCCTTCTACATGTGGATCAGACTTTTGTTTGTGATATATGCCTTTAATGCTGATGTCATACCTGAAGAAGGTCCTTATAGCAGTGTGCTTACCTTGTTAACAATTTTAAATAAATAAATCATGTAGAAAACTATATACAAGAGGCGCAGGATTATGGGGGCAAATGAGCTATGATTGCATCAGTGATGTACCTCACAGGAGAACATAGCTGAGTATCATCACACCTAAAGTATTGGCATACACTCGCAAACAATATATTTAAATAGCAAATGTAATGGTACGTCCAAGAAGTACTTTCAGTACACACAAGATCACTGGCACAACCAAACAAGGATCCACCCCCCCCCCCCAACATAGTGATTCTACATAGATCCTATTGATGGGAGATTACCCAGTAACTGATTATTTTATTAGCACATTATGGCAATGTAATCTGCTCTGAAGGTACGACTACAGAGAGTCCAGTTTTCATCTCCTTTTGTTATGACAGCAAATGAGGAAAATGTGCATAACTCTCAACCACTATGTATAGGTGAAATCATGAAAGATGTACCGCCAAGGTATAGCTGCATTGATACAGATCTACACAAAAGGAGAATTAAAGTATTTCAAAAATAAACAAATCTTTCAGGTTGCCAGTGCACAAAATACACCTGCAACAGTGATGGTAGCGCACTCATAAGTAACACTGAACCGGCAAGCAAGATCTCCACTAATAAAGTGCACCAACAGACATAATAAAAGTCTGCACAGACCAACATCAGACTTCAGGACACTCAACGCCATGCTTGTCTGTGAAGGAGGACAGATAAATATAAGTCTTACTGAAGGAGGACAGATAAATATAAGTCTTAATGAAGTTCCTGCAATTTCCAAAAAGAATCAAAAACTCTAGGAAAGTGTCACTCAGAGCTTGTGGGCACGTACCAACTGATGGTAATTGTATGGGTGGTACTATGTGTAAGCTGGGCACAGGACTCTAAAAATATAAACTATTACATTTCCTAAGACTTGAAACAAACTGATGCTTAGGAAAATAGGCACTTTTCATTTAGTAACTATGTGTAGCTGCTGTACAACAAAACTGTGTGTAGTACACTGTATCTTTATTACCATCAGTGCGTTTTCCAGGCAGGTTATGCAAGAGTGCAATAAGTGCATGGTTACGTACCATTATACCTATGCTATCAAGTCATCAGCATGCCATCTACCTCTGTTCACCTACCTGTGCTTGAGCACTTACTGCATACAGCAGTGCAACTCCCATGTAGGAGCCATGAGTAGAGTGGTTTGCCTTAATGTTTAACAGATGGAATGGGTTTTCAGAGGAGCAAGAAAATGTAGGGCATGTAAACAATGCCCTTATACATTAAATAAAGAATTAGTAGTTATTAACAACCCCTGCTACCCTGGCATTCTACTACAAAAGGGAAATCGTGCAACAAAAGGTTTAATGCATATGGCTGCATGTTGTTCAGGCTGCAGTGTATATTATGCAGGAAGACTAAATTTTATTACATGATAGCCATAAGAAAAATAGAAATAATACTCTTTATTGGCACATGCAAACATGTTTAGCATCCCCAAAGGTTTTATTTGGCATATTGGAAGAAGTACCCATTGACCCAAGAGGAGGCAATAAGAAAAAGAAAATCAAATACAAGGAATTATACTGGCAGCGTGGGCTGAATGCCACAGTGCCACCAGGGATCGGTGATTATATTTCCATAAATCCAATACTGGAAATGAGGGCAGCAAAACTGTTTTGGCACTTGGTTTAAATCTTTATAGAACAACATCATTTTTACTGTGCAGATTTTACTCTCTCTCTCTCTCTATATATATATATATATATATATATATATATATATATATATATATATATATATATATATACACACATACATACACTGTTCAATTCACAGCTAGAGCGTCTTCTCTGTGGAGACATGCGTGAATGGGCGTACCTTCGTTGAAGGTTGTGCATCAGAGCTGGCAACTCGGCACGTAAAAATCTACTGCCAATCATTAGCGGACCGGAGTTACGCTGTGGCGACCCCTAACCGGGAAAAGCCGAAAAGACATGACAACAACATACATACACACACACATGCACCTTAAATTTATAATTTAAACATGTTATTTATAATTAATTATAATGCATTTTGATTGTGTTTTATGATTAACTGGACACAGACTTTCACTAAAAGTATTGAACTTTTAAGAGAAAAAAAATTCAGCAGTTATGCATATTCATGAGTAGTTGAACTGGCATACTTACAACAGGTGATCATGGATTCTTACTTAAATATGATTTAGATAGTGGTTAAATATTTCTGAATCATTCTGATGAGCTGCATAGGCTGGTTATGCCATTTGGACAAAAGAACGCAATGTTTTAAATCAATTTGATAACTTGTGTTTAAAATACAGCTATTATCTTTCTAGATCATCTTATGGGGGATTTGAAGCACATTTCTGCAAGGTTGTGTTTAGTTTTATAAGTTTACTCTGCACATATGTATAAACACATGCATTTTGTACCTCCCTATGTTAATAATACAAGGCAACCTCTCACCCACACCTAGTGGTCGGCATAAAGCTGGATTGTCTTAACCCCATGTTGATGCATATGTCTACATCTATATCTATCTATATTGACAGATATGGGATGCCATTCAAGTGCTAAAACTGTTGAGACGGTTGACTTTTTTATTGTGAAAATACATTTCTCCCATTTTGGCAGTGTAACATTGCAATACAGAGCGGATTGGGTATTTGCCCTTTCCCCATTGTAGTGTGATCTTGGAGCCATTACATTTGAGTATTTCTATTTTTTTTGGGGGGGGGGGGTGAATTTAAACAGCTTTTATAGATGGTTGTGCTGTCGAACTTTTAATAGTCAAAATAAATGTGTGTCAAGTGGTTGATCTACTTTGTAAGCATGGTATATTTCATAAGTCTTTTTGATATTGATAAGTTCTATGTACTGAAATCATATGTAAATACTATACAATATCTTTATACTTTTTGCTTGTTATTTGCAATCATCATCATATTTGCTTTTCTATGGCATTTTCCTACTTTTGTGTCTGAGAATAGTCCAAAATGTGGCCCAGCACAGAGACCTGTGAGGCATCACTGTTAACCTTTGCTGGGATAGGTATGTACCCCAACCCACCACCAATCTTCCCTTGTGCCCTTCTGCTTAACCAGTATTTACCCAATGAATTACAAATTAATTGACATTTAATACTATTAATTTGGCAATGATTGTCTTAAGTGGAATAGTGCTGAATTCCTTAGCAATGTCAAGATAAGCAGTGTGCAGTCAGCCCTTCATCAAGAGCCGGAAAGTATATTCAAAGATTGCCACAAGATTCAGAAGGCAAGGTCCCAACCACTGCCACAACGTAAAAAGGTAGACTGTTTCCTAACTAACCAAAGTCCTACAGGTTATTTTGGATAACTTATCATCTTTGACTTGTATTCAGAGCCATCCTAGCACAAACAAGTACTTCAGCATTTTTTGTACTTTAATAAAATATTTAAGAGATCTGCTGCTTTATTTTTGAATTATTTGCTGTGTTTTTCTGCAGTGTATCATTGTAAAGTGTCACTGCTTTTCACTTGCCTTGCTGCTGGTTTGTCTGCATTCTACTCATTTTAAAAGTGTGTGTTTATAGCTAGTTTAATTGTCATGATTGAATTAATTTGGGCCACATGTAGTGTGGCTTTAAATTAAGAAGGCCTGGTACTGACTTTCTAGTGGCAAAAGAAAGTAACCTGGTCTGTCTGAGCTGGGAATCAAAAAGGAGGGCTTTAAGTGATACTGCTTGATTGGTTAGAGGCCAGTTTTCTTTGCCTTTTTAAATTTGAAGTGTTTGCACAGCTCTTAGCTCATTGCAGAGAGATTACAACACTTGGTGCCACCCCCACTGTTTCCTGAGTGCTTGACTTGTGTCCAGTGCCATCCCAGCACACATAAATGCTTAAATGTTTTTATAAAAGTACAAAAAATCAATTTTAGAGTACTGCTGCCAAATTTTCAATTTATTTATTCAAGCTTTCCCCTAACACCTCTTTTGAAAAGGGGCTCTTGCCCAGTCGGACCTTCCCAGTAAACAAATGCTAATAATAACTAATAATAATATGCTGTATTTTTTCTGCACCATATCATTGTAAATTGTTATTGCTTTTCACTGACCTTACTGCTGTTTTTTCTATGCTATAGTCATTTTAAAAGTGTGTGTTTCTAGCTAGTTTGAATGATTGTCCTGTTTGAATTCACTTTGTGCCAACTGTACTGTGCTTTTAGATTAAGTAGCCCTAGGACTGCATTTTTACTGGCACTAGAAAGTAGTCTGGTCTGTCTGAGCTAGGAATCATACAGGACAGCTCTACATGAAACTGCTTGATTGGTCAGAGAACTAATTTCTTTGTTTACCCAGTTTTCTCTGCCTGTATATATTTGGCACATTTGGGCTACAGTGTTCATCATGCAGAGGTGGTTATTAGTGCCATGTATATATACGCAGGCACACTGAATCTGTTTTTCTTCATGTAGTCCAAGGAGTTACATGACAGAGCTCTTGGACTGTGTGTCCTAGGCTAGTGTATCAGCCCACCACTGGGCAACATTCTACCTTCTCCAAGAATAATGCCACAATATGAACAGAAAATAATTGACTTTAACAATTGGTTTCGCATATGGTATAATTCGAAGGGGTACAATATTTCTTACCCTGGGGATATGGGTGACAGACCATGCTGCTTCCAGAGGGATGTTTTGCACCTGTCCCCCCTGGGACTTTGAGTATTGGATAAAACTTGTCCACCCCCACACTGCTGCTTTTAGGCAGTGTCAACCTGATAAACTTCCCAGCATAGCTAAACCAGCCCAGGAAAATCTGAAGCTGTTACTGCTCCCTCCCTGCAAGCTCTCCTCATCCTAGAGAATGTAGATGACTGTGCAGTTACTGAGATATGGTTTAAAGCTATAGAGAGCAGTCCAGCAGTGCAGGGTTACAATGTTCACTGCACATTTAGAACAACTACTGCATAGGAAGGGGCAAAAGGTGGAGGTGTCTCTTAGTTACGTTAAAAGCAAACTCACCTTGAGGCTTGTCCATTAGTTTGATGTACATGAACGTCTCCATGTCCAAATTTCCTTAGACAAAGTCTCATGCCATATCCTTGCAAGTTGTAGGTCCCCCTCTATGGCCCAGGAAAACCATAATACATACTTAAATGTATGTAAGCACTCCCCATTCAACCTAACATTATAGCTATGCGCAATTCTAACTACCCAGGCATAAACTGAGAATCATACATGACCACCGATATGCAAGCCCAGAGATTCTAGGACATTGTGCCCCTTGTGGGCATACATACTAACTGGTCCAATATGTTAGCATTGACAGACTTCCTAGACCTGATCCTCTCAAACATGGCAGAGTGTTCACCCACCTTGGTGTAATGTCCTTGCTGGTCAGGTCAGACCATAAAGCTGTCTCCCTTGAGGTGAAGGTAAAACCATGGACACTGGATAACCCTGAAAGTTTTAAGAATTACTCTAAGGCAAAGTTCCCACTAAGTGACACCCTGGAAAATGTTCAAGCCCCCTCAACTCAGAGAACATTGTTGCCTATGTAGAATCATTCACAGAAACCATGCATAATCATATTAATAGAAGCATAGAGGCAGATGTACCTACCTAGGCAGATGTGCCTACCTAGATTAAGCACACTATCAACTCAAAAAGAAGCTGCCCTGGTAGATTCCCAACATCAGTAGGTTATACAGAAAAGGAAGAAATGGATGGCAAAGATTAGGAGGTGCAATGCCCAGCAAGGTAAAACCTCATCAACCAAAACAAAGTAACTCAATGGGCTAAACAAGTCTATCAAAGCCAAATTTCAGGTAAAAATAGCCACTCAGGCCAAGGACAATCACAAAGCTTTCTTTAACTGTGTCTGTAACCTGAAAGGCAATGCACTGAATCGGTTGTAAATGGAACCACTTATGGGACCCAGAAGATATAGCAAACCTACTGGCATTTTTACACCCACCCCCTTTGACAGATGCCGTACAGGAAAGGACTGCATCCATAACTCCTCCAACTATCACTAGAGAGCATGTACTCAAGGCACACTCCAATGTCTGATAATATCCCTCAACATCTCTAACAGTACGAAACATGAACTACTGGTTCTACTAGAATCCCAGTTTAACCACAGACTCCAAACCTTCATACCCACTGAATGCAGGACTGCAAAAGTTATCCAACTGCAGAAGGGCGGGCATCCACAGACCCAGGGAATTTTCATCCCATAAGCTTGATTAGCCTGATATGCAAAGATATGGAGAGAATAATCATGGATATCCTAAATGATGGTAGAAATAACCTACAAACATTGACAGAATCAGTTTTGGTTTGTCAAGGGCAGGTCTTGACTACTCATCCTTGTGGACTTCATCCAAAAGGCCACCAAAGCAATGGGCAAGGGCAAAATGGTGCATACTGCCTATCTTGACCTGGTCAAGGCATTTGACACAATATCCCACTCAGGCATTGTACAAAAGCTCATTAAATTAGGTATAAATCAACACTTACTGGATAGTCAGCTGGTTTACAGACAGGACCCAAAATGTTAGAATACAGGAGTCTAACTTCACAAAAAGGTCCATTACTAGTGGGGTACTTCAGAGCTCAGTGCTGGGGCTGCTCCTGTTTGGCATCTACATCTCTGAGGTCAAGGCTAACCTCAAGGACCTCTGGCTAACCAAGTTCGCAGTGGATCACAGTTGTGTGCAAGTTGGGAGTAGTCACTGAATCCCCCCCGAGGGCTTAAATATCCTCCAAGAAGTTCTGACACAGACTAATAACTGGTGCCAGAGTCAAGGTGTAAAGCTCAATACCAAATGTGCATCATAGTACCTTTCAGAAGGACTGCCACCCCAGAGAACTGCATTAACTATACATCAGCTTGTAAGGATGTTTGATAATCCCACCGTATGTTGTAGCACATCCAAAAGAGAGAGACCTTAAACTGTTCAGTCAAACATGAAACAAGCACCGTGCCATTATTAGCTTTAATCCATTTTAATTTAATTGAGATGTTATTAAGTGAGGATCTAGGTGAGCAAGACAATGTCTCAAGCTCCTTACAAAGTCTAGTGATTCATGTGCCTTTTTTATGCACAATGTTGTCACCATTTACTAGGATTTTGGGATGGATTGCCAGGTTGCATCTTTTGGGTGGATTTCCAGGTTGTATCATCTACCTTATCCACTTTTAGTTGTGGCTTGATTCAATGTTATCCACATGGATTTTCTTATTATGGATTCTACTCATGGTATGATGACTATGTATATTTGGTTTATTGTGGTGAGATGGAGAGGAGTAAAATATGCTGCATGAATGAGGTTGTTGGTGTGTTGAGCTTATGGCTTCTTCAGGTATAGGTGAAGCTTCAGTGAGTGTATTTTTCAGAACCTCTGTTTATTTCTCTAATCATCATACCCCCTCACCAAACTTTTAGCAACCTCCTAACTAACCCAGGCCCACAAATAGACGGCCATCTTACATGGTGACACAATTGAGTTGGCTTATGTGGCTAGGCTTAAAAAAGCCCTTGTGGTTGTTAGCCTAGTATATACCTATGAACCTATACAGTGGTACATGTGCGCGTAAGCATGTGTACACACAGAGAATACTTAATCCTCAATATTCTGGACATATTTAACCTTCTGGCAAATAGTTAAGGGCATATCAAGAAGAAACCAATGTTCTGCAAGTATTGCAAGAGATTATCTTTAACATGCAGGTCAGAGTTATCACTGGCATTCCTCTGCACTCAATCTAAAGTCTGATCTTTCATATATAAAAATAAAAAAATAGAAGCCAAAACTGAACTGTAGATAAAAATGTGCTGCTAGTCAAAATCTAATTTTACTCTTGTCAAAGGGCCACTAAAGAGTTAAGTTTTAAAAGCAGGTGTTGTTTTAAAGAAAATGATAAATGTTATGATTTTTTATGACTAGTTTGTAGAACACTATCACATACTACTCTAGAAATTTTGGAAAGGGGATTAAAGCTCTGGGCAATGACGTGCACAAGTAGTCAATGGGAATATAAGAAAAGGAAGGGAACTGAAGCTGAATCAGTTAAAGGGAAGGCCATTTTCAGTATGATACAAGTGGCCATTTGATGACTTTATTCAAGCTTGTAAGGTTCAAGTGTAAACCAAATCTTCCCGAGCAATTTTTTCACAGCCACTAAAATTTCACCTAGTCTGTTGGCTTGGTGAATTGTGTAATCATGCCTACATATTATATGTTGTCTAACAACTTCTTTAGACAAATGGTTAAAGCTAATAAAATTATTTTAAAATGGAAATCCAATAGTTAAATCATTTGGATTAATATGTAAAGTGCATTTTTGGGTCTATATTAAAAGCCTGAAAGCACTAAACATTGAGTGTATGTACATCGACACATAAAGGTCGATCTACATACACAGTGAAACATTGAAAGAGCGAAATCCAAAACGCCAAATGAGTTCTGTCATCAGAATGCGCCACACAGATAAGTAAAAAATAATACCAAATAATTAATTTTAACACGCTTTTGCAGGGGGGCAAGCCCCTCTGCACCCCCCCCTACCTAAATATACCAACTTCAAGACTGCCCTACAGTGGGGAAAAGGATATATTTCCTTATCCCCACCATAGTGCTGCTGACCAGGAAACACGTTTGGCGTTTTGGAATTCACTCTTTCCGTTTTTCGCTGTGTATGTAGATCGACCTTTATGTGTCGATGTACATACACTCAATGTTTAGTGCTTTCGGGCTTTTAATATAGATCCCATTTTTCAAGTAAATGTTCTGTGTCTTTAAAAATGAACAGATATTCTGTATTGCCTAACTGCACACCTGCTTCTGCCTTAACTGATAAAATTTAGCTTGGTTAGATTCCGGTCTGGACAGATCTCATCTCAGCACTGATAGTGCCGCATTTAAAGGATTTTTTTTTTTACCCTGATCTTGTAGTGGCAGTAGCCTTCCACACTACAGAATAATACAAATCTCAAAGTAGTTCACATCAGATAAAAATAAAATGAACACAAAACTAATTAAAAATAAATTAAGCACTTTTGCATACAATCTCATGTTGGAGCATCAACCCTAGCACCCCCTTCCTTATATTTATATGTATTATATGTGTGTGTGTATATACACATATACATATATATATATTTATATGTATAGTCTATCAATCATGGTGCTAAGTGGAACCATCCTTTTTATAGCACATAATGTTGTCTCAAACAGTGATTGCAAAGAAGAGATCAAAGCAAAAATAAATATATAAGCATAGCCACCAACAAAGATTCCCCACAAACAATAACATACGAGCCCTCAAAATCAAACACACAACAAAATGAAAAAAAAAATGGCAACTACAAGATCCATAATGCCATAAATCAAAAGTTAACTGAAATTAAGGAAAAACACAAAACAAAACAGAATTCAATAAAATGTTGCCTAGCAGCACCAGACATACCTTATAATGAGAGAGTTATCAATTATATTTGATAAAGTATCATATGATATAACAAATGCCATGTTAGTGTAAGGTAATTCTGTCAGTATATGTTTGCTATAACCCTTGCCATCCAATAGTTTGCCTTATAGCTGTGAAGAGTTTTACACTTTCTAACTACATTTAGATGAACTTGTGCCCTTCTGTCCAACTTAACTAGATGCAACATTACTTAGCACCAGCCGTTCACTATTACAAATTCTCTGATACTCTAACTTGGTGCTTTTTCTTTTGGAGTAGGAGTACTGAATTATCACTAAGCTTTATTTTTTTTGTCTTATCTTAATACGATGCACAAAGTGAGCTGGTTGCACAGAGCTGCATTCTTTTGCAAAATGATTAAACTTGTGACATTTTTTACACTGTCATCTTTTCACAGGATATCTATAAGCTACTCTGTGCTCCTGACAATATCAGCTTGTATAACACCTTCAGCTCTTTTGTCTTTACAAAGTTTTACCTCATCTGTTTTGAACATTTTTCAAGTGCCACTTAGTTGAGGTGCTTCTATTGCCAACTCCTTATGGCCTAATTCATTTTATATCCCATCATTGGCAGCTTCCTGGTGAATTTCTTGGCTACATAACTTAGCACAGCTGGTTATTGTAATGAACACGGTGAAAAGATTGTGTTCATTCATTGCAGTGGAGGTAAGTTCTGGGGGGTCGAGTGGCCAGGTAGTATTAAGGGTATGCGAATGTGTGCATGTATGTGAGGGTCTGCAAGTACGATTTGTATGTGTGTGTGTTTATGTCTGCATGAAACGTCACAGTAGATTAGTTAGTGAAGTGTTAAGTGGCTGCAAAGAATGAATGTGTGCATGGGTCGGGGTTTCTGTCATACTGCCACACATCCCTAGTCTATCTAGCAAAGCCAGAAAGCTGAGAAGGGGAACCACTAGCCACTAGGAATAACCTTTTTAATCATGGCTTAATAGCACTTAAACTTAACAGGATTGAAGGGAACCACTTGACAGGGAGAACTCTGAAGAAGTGGGTACGAGGGGATGCAAGAAACCACAGATACTTTAAAAATTGGCATGGGGAACCACTAGACACCAGGGATACTAAACGTATTGTGTCTTCAAAGCACTAAAAGGGATTCTGACCTTTTACCCTCCCACCTTTCACAGAAGATATTTGCCATCTGTGCCACCACTTGATACTTGGGATATAACTGACATACAAATAAGGGATAAAAAATATGTAAAATACAAAGGGGTAAAAAGGCTCTACACCATGCACCCTTACCACATAAAGCCCCAGCATTAACCAGCTGAGCTAACTGAGAAATTAGTGGAACAGTTTAAGCAGTTTTAAAAATACAATGACCTTAGACATTATTATTCAATAGTTGCAATAGTTTGTGACTTATGAGGAAGGATAGGGAACATGAGGCATCTCTCTCAACCTCATAGCATAAGAAATCTTGACAAAGTGAAAATTAATGGTGGGAGAAAAATCAGGGATAGATTTTAATTAGTACTCCTACAAACTCAAAATGTTGCTAGTGTAATGGCTTTTCACTACCGTACGGATATGAAGTGAATCCCTAACGTCTGACATTACTGTCTGGCTATAATCATCTGTAATTTATGAGAGCAGGACAAGGAGACATTGATGATATTGTCCCAACACAGGAACAGGTAAAGGGTATGTTCTGTGTATGTGTAGGAGAGCGAATGATGGAGGGTGTCTGTGTTAATACAATGTGTCCCATGACACTGTTAACTTCAGCAGGAAAGTGCTGATCCAGACTCATTATACCTAATGGAGACATGCAAAATAGCTGACAATGAAGTCTCTTCACATTGCAGATAATGTGTATCAGTCACAAAAGACCATATCATGGAAACAGGGCCTTATTCTCCAGCCCTTAGCACAAATGGTGGGGTTCTTTTTGTATCAGTATCAAAATAGTCAGTACTTCAACTGCAAAAGTTATTTAACATGACAACCTACAAAATCAGTGCCTTCTTATTTGCATATACCTTTAAGATATTAACAACAATGAAACCAAAGTAGAAAGTTGTGAGTGAGTTTCCAATGTTAATCTGCAGCTGATACAAATATTATATTTCAGTAGGAAAAAAGTCAGTAATCAACAAAAAGAAGCAGCAAGGTCTTCATTCCAGCAGCAGTTAGTGGCATTGTCCTACAGGGCTCGTCTCAGATGCTGATTATGGTAAACTGGGTAATATAAAGTACAGTTGTGTAAAATCTTACCATAATGGTAGATGTCCTGCTCTTCATTGTGGCAATATGCATAACATTAGGGATCCCCTGCCTAGGGCAGCCCAACGTCCATCCAGTATACCAAAGTCTTAGGTTGTTTTAAGGAATACCGTATGTCACACGTATGCTCCTCGCATAGCATACAGCATAAAGGTGACATTATGGTAAGATTTTACACGACTGTTATTTATCCTTCCATTTCACTGTTGCAGTATTCACAAAGTTAGGGAGAGTACCAAAGCTCAGGAAGAAACTTGGGAGAAGGAAGGACCAGAAAAGCTCTCTAGGAAGCCATGAAGGATGGTCTTAGCAAAACCAGCTGTAGCTTTGAAAATTCCATCCAACTTGTAGTGCTTGGTAAATGTATGCACAGAAGTCCAGGTAGCTGCCCCAAGAATAGAGTTACTATCCAAACCCTTAGAAAAAGCACCAGAAGAAGCTACAGCTCTAGTAGAATGAGCGTGAACAGAATAAGGAAGGTTCTTACCATGAAAAGAATAACAAAAAGAAACGGGTTTTGTGATCCAAGAAGAAATAGTATCCTTGGATACTGCTAATCCCAAGGACCTGGGATGAAAGGAAACAAGGAGCTGATCAGATTTCCTAATAGTCGTAGTCTTATCCAAGTAAAATCTGAGTTGTCTATGCATATCTGACATATGCAGCACCTTCTCACTGGCAGACTCCAGGGAAGGAAAAACAATGGGCGAATGAATAGACGGATTAAGGGACAACCCATTCACCACCTTGGGCCTTAAAGAGGATTAGTACGCAATGATACCCTGCCCTTTGTGAAACACGAAAAAAAGGAGGGCAAGCCATAAGGGCTTGAAGCTCAGACACCCATCTGGCAGATGTAAGGGCTAACAAAAGAACAGCCTTCCATGAGGAAGCCGAAGCTGCAGCTCAAAAAGAGCCACAGTGAATTTCTTCAAAACAAAATTAAGATCCCAGGGAGGAGGAACAGGCTTCCTGGGAGGCTTAATATGAATTACACCTTTAAGGAATTGTTTAGCTTCAAACCTAGAACCTAAAGGAGAAGATAAAGGCAGACAAGCAGAGAGAGCTGACAAGTAGGCCTTAACAGAAGAATAAGCCACCCCAGCATTGAGCAATTCACACCGATAAGAGAAAACCAAAGGATCAAACACAGAAAGTGAATCTAGGTGGGTCCAGGTTAAGAGAGACACCAAACATAAAACCTCTTCCATTTGGATAAGTAGGATTTCCTAGTATTGGGTTTCCTGGTCTCCTGCTGGATCCTAAACAAGTCCTCAGAAAAAAGATGGCTATGTGGAATCAAAATCATATCACCTACAAAGTCAGCTGAAGAATGGACAGGCAGGGATGGGTGACAGATCCCTTGTCTTGTGTGAGTAGGTGCACCCTGTGAGATAACTTGCGATGATTGCTCCTGGCTAAATGCAGAAGAAGAGGGAACCAATGCTGTGTCAGCCAAAAAAGAGTCACCAACAAGATTTTGGGGTATCCTGTTGAATTTTGAACAGGACTTTTGGAAGGAGGGGAAGGAGAGTCAAAGCATAAAGAAACATTCCCTTCCAAGAAAAAGAGAGGGTGTCCGCCCTTCCACACCAGAGGACCTGGGACTCTGGCAAAAAATAGAGGAAGTTGTCTGTTCAGAGGGGAGGCAAAAAGATCTATTTGAAGAGCACCACACTGGTGGACAAAGTCCAGAAACACATCCCTGTGAAACATCCATTCATGTTATTGAGATAAGGACCTGCTCAGACTGTCTGCCACTGTGTTTTGACCTGAAGGAATGTAAACTGCCTGATGAGTTACTTGACACTGGACAGCAAGATCCCATACCAGGACTGCCAACTGGCAAAGAAGGTAAAATTGTGCCCCCCCCCCCTCTGTTTGTTTACATACTACATCACTGTAGTGTTGTCTGTAAACATCTTGAAAGGTCCTGGGGAGAAAACAGGATAAAAAGCCTGAAGAACCAGCAGAAGGGCTCTCATCTCTTTAACAGCGATGTGCTACTTCTGTTGAAGAGGAAACCAGACCCCCTGCATCTTTAGGGAGCCAAAAGCTGTTCCCCATCCCAAGTCTAAAGTATTTGTGAGGGAAAAGTGGGGTGAAAAGGGAGCCATGGCTTTAAGAACAACTGGTGGATCCACCAGTGTAGTTCCTTCTTGAGACAAGGTAGAAGAGGAACTACAAATTCTAGGAGATGAGCATGCTAAAGCCAAACTGACTTCAGGAACCCTGAAACTTCCTCATGTGAATTTTACCAGGGGGAGCATAGGAATGGCAGATTCCATGAAACCCAGAGCTCTCAGAAACTCCCTGGCTGTAATGGAATCCAGACGAAGAAGAGTTTGAAAGAAGGAGATGAAGGTCACGGCTTTGGGAGGAGGCAGGTATGCCAGCAAAGGTACCATCTGAATCCTGCAACCCAGGAAAAACATGGTCCTGAGAAGGGGTCAGAGAAGACGTTTTGAAGTTTACTGTAAACCCCAGCAAGTCCTGAAGAAAAGAAATGGCAATATGGAGATTTTGCAACAGGATCGCTGGAGAGAATGCATGAAACAGCAGGTCATCCAAGTAGGGAAATACTTGGATCCCCTGAAGCCTCCAAAAAGCAATGACAGGAATGAAGCATTTGCTGAATACCCTTGGGGCAGTAGAAAGGCCAAAGGGCAAAGCAGAGAACTGAAAATGCCAGGAAGCAACACAGAAATGCAAACGAATTCTGAAAGGGGGATGTATCAAGAGTATGGAGGTAAGCATCATTGAGATCCAGAGACAACATATAAGCCTGAGGAAGCAGAACAGGAAACAAAGTCTGAAGGGACAACATTCAAAAAGTGGGCACCTTCAGAAAAGTGTTCAGATGAGAGAGATCTAAAATTGGTCTCCAAGTAGCCTCCTTTCTGAGTACTAGAGACATCCTGGAGTAAAACTCCCTCCCCCTTTGGGACAAAGGCATCTCTTGAATAATACCCTGAGTCAAAAGGTCCTGAAGCACCTCTGGAAAAAAGGAGAGTTGTTCCCATGGGGGCTGAGGAATACCCATAAAAAGGGGGAAGGGATTTCCATACCATGAATTACCTCTGGCGAATAATGGACAGATCCCAGGAATCCAGAGTAATATGTAGCCAAACAGGAAGAGAGGGGTGAAGAGAAAGAGGAAAGTGGCTGGGAATAATAGAATACCCAAACAGCACCTGGTTTATCTGGAAAGGAAGACTTCTGAGGCCCTGAAGTCTGAATAGCCTTAGCAAGAGGAGTCCACTTGCCACCCTTTTAGCCCTTAGGAGGAGAGCGCGATTGCCTGCTAATGAAGGCTGGCTTATTTGGGTAGTTTCTCTGAAACTTAGGAACATGAGAAACAAACACATTTGAGTTCTTGTAAAGCTTTACTCTTATCCTGAATGGACTTAAACAAATCAGCAGCAGCTTCACCAAACAAGTGTTTATTATCTAGAGGGGCATTCATCAACTTAGCCTTGATATCATCAGGTAAAGGCTGTAGCCGAAGCCAAGAATACCTCCTCATCACTAACCCAAGAGCAGCAGCCCTAGAAGAAGCATCTGCTGCATCATAACTGCACTTGATGAAATGATGAGCAGGAACTGCCTAACAGGGAAAGAGCAGAAGTTCTACTCACAGAGTCTGGAAGATCAGATATAACCTGTCAAGCCTGGGATAGGAGAGCCAACATGTACCTGGACATATGGGTCTTATAATTAACAGCCCTAAAAGCCAAGGTAGCAGTGTAAATTTCATGCCTAGCCTTTCCATGGTTCTGCACTGTTTATCAGAGGGCAGTAACTTGGGGGAGGGAAGCAATTGAGAAGGCTTGTCAGAAGCTATAGACACCACTGAGGTGTCAGCAGCAGGACACTTGTGCAAAAAGTTACAGTCCACAGTCACCCTATAAAACCTATCAGGTTTATTGGGAGCAGAGGGCTAAGAGTGGAGCTGTAGAGCCACTGGAAAATGCATCCAACAAAGCAGCCAAAACAGGAGGTACAGCAGAAGGTTTAGGAGATTCCATCTGCAGCAACTCATCGTATCCTCTTATGAATTTCAGAGACCTGACCACAATCTTGTTTAAAGTACTTCATCATCCTGGGTCTCCAAAAGAAATCTTTTCAAAGGGAGTATCAGGACTAGTAGAGTCCTCTTCCTCTGACCCATAGTTCAAAGGAGAAGGAATTTGAAAAGGTTAAGCAAGGGATTCCTCATCAAAATCCAACTCCTCCTCAGAGGAATCCTGTTCCCTGGGTCTTTTAAGGGGAGTACAGGACCAAGGGGGAGCTGGAACAGAAACACCCTGAGGAGGTTTCAATGTCATCAACACACTAAACAAACCCCGAGTGAAGGCCTGCCACTCACTCTGTGGATCCGTAGAAGCAGGAGAAACATGTTTATTTTTTTTTTCTTTAATGGGATGTCTGCCTTATAAAACATGGAAGGCTCTGACCCAGCATGGAATTCAATAATAGTAATAGAGACTTTTCTGAATAAAATCTGAGGAACACCCATAGGCCTCTCAGAATTTATCAACCGTGGTTCCCCTTGATGGTCCAAAACAGACATCTGCAAAGACTCCTCGGACATGCTTAAAGCCGGATCCCCACTGACCTCCAACCCAATCACAGCAGAGGAATCCAACAACAAAGCTGGGTGAACCTCTAGGCATTCACTCACCTTGGAAGAAACATTCGGCAGAGGCTGAACAGCGGAAGATTCTGGCCTAGGCTTCTTGGCCGCCTTTTTCCCTGGTGACTATCCCTTGGGGCAGGAAGCTCCCTCCACTGTATCTTTCACAAGAAGTTTACATCACTGATTCTCAAGATACAGCACCAAAGAAGAAAGTCTACTACACAAAGTTTTAGATACAAAAGTCTGACAAATAGAACAGGATGTATGGTCATGGAAGGCACCAAGGCAAAACAGACAGTGTTCATTGTGGTCTTTATGGGGAACCTGTATCCCACATTAGCATTTACCCTTCTTGGATGACATGAAACCCCACTAAAAAACAGAAAGACAAGGAAAAAAAGGAACCCCAATGGGACACTTGCATGCAATGGTTCAATGAAACCAACAATGGAACATAGATGCTGAGACTGACAATCAAGAGATGGCATTCAGACTGGTGGTAAAGAAGTTCTAAGGATGATACGTCCAGACGTCACCTTTATGCCCTATACGTGACATATGGTATACCTTAAAGCAATCTAAGGCTTTGGTATACTGGCCGGATGTCAGGGTGCCCTAAGCAGGGGATCCCTAATGTTATGAATACTGCAACAGTGAAATGGAAGGGCATCTAATTTAATAATGATGATATTTAATAATTTAATGATGATATTGTTATACTTCAAGACAGTCTACAAAAGTACATACCTGCTGCAATAGTAAACTCCTCACCTTTAATGTCAATAACTATACCATCATGTGATGTGGAAATAATTAATGGCATAAGTTGTGATTACAAAATAAATGGTGACATCATCAACTTAACACCTTCTTTAAAGATCTAGGAAATCGTGATGGACAATACTTTGAACTTTGCTCAATGTGTATTTATTAAAATCAGAAAAGCATATTCTGCAGTTGATATAATGCAAAGGGCATGTTTAGTCAGTCAAGGGATATCAATGTAGCACTTTATACCTCAATGATCTGACGTGTTTCTGAATACAAAGCTGCAGTCTGTAGGCTTTGAATTGCAGTATTTGTCATTATTCTCCCTTTCAGGTTACTAAGAGGTGACCATTGCCTGGCCTATAAAGCAATATCTGATCTTTTTCTGGTTGAAAGTCTGTACCTGGAATTTACATTACTGGTAGAGCTAACACCAGATCAGGGAACCTAATACTGAAACTAAATTTTAACAACAGAAAAAAAGTGTCAGATATATTGCACAACACTTTCCAAAATTATGGCAAAAGCTTCTGTTAACATCTGAACATTTGTTAGTTTCCTTCAAAAATAATCTTGATTTATGGATGGGGAATACGGAATATCAATTTGAGATTATGCCATCTTCTTGATGGACAGCAGTCATAACTTGACAATCAAATCATCTAACTAAGTCTCATGTCTGTAAACCACTGATTCAACAGCTGTTATACTACATTTCAGATCACAGCAGTGGCATAGGATGTAGTGAATGACTGGAGTGTGTAACAAATATAAAGACACATGAGGAAAGCTTCTCAGCAATCATTTTTATTACAAGCATACCACCATATCTCAGTCTACCATAAATCCCAAAGAACACAAGATATGACTGAAATAAATGGCACTACAATTGAGGAAATGGGTGTCTTCCTGTAGGTGACCGATGTCCTTGACATCCTTGTCTATTGTGAACAATACATCCAACACAAATGATTGCAGGCACAAATGTCTAGTGATGTCAGTGTTGTTGGTGGGGATGCTGGTGTTGCAAGCTTGAAGGTAGACAATTCACTGATGTATTTAATAACTAGGAATCTTTACTGAGCACTGGAGGACCTAGGAAGTGCCACTCTTAATACCAAATAAAGAGTTTGTACCTTCCCTGTCTAGATAGTCACCTATGGCTATACCATCAAAAAAGGGCCATAAAGTTAGGTGGTTGTAGCAGGAAGTACATGTGCTTCTATGCATACAGCTACATGTTTTTATATGTATAAGTGACAATTGTTATATAACTTTTTCATTATATCAGGTACACATTCCCAGATGGCTGAAGAAAGACGACACCAGTAATTCAGCATATATCCAACAAGCTACACCAAAGCATATGATCAGCAAAATAGATGCACAGAAATACGAACGGTATCTACCCTGGAACCTCTGGCCTGTTACTGAACCAAAAGTAACAGAAAGACAGCCCTCAGCCATAGCATCCTGAAGCTGTGCCTCCGGTGGTGTACCCTTATTCAGGTGCACCATCAACAGAAAGACAGCCCTCAGCCATAGCATCCTGAAGCTGTGCCTCCTGTGGTGTATCCTTACTCAGATACACCATTCATTACTGCAACTGTATTGTTTCCTTTCTGGCCTTCATGTTGTACAAAGTGCTGTGCACTCTGATGGAAGTTTCTACCAGTCTCTCTCCAGACAGTTTTAGGGTGTGTAGAAGTGACTTATTTTGGTGGAACACTGAAAAAGAGAGGAGTACACTGCCTAGCTGTCCTAAAGTGATCTTAGCAGACCATTAGGTAACATCTACAGCAGTGAGAGGTTCTACTGAGAATTCTCTCAGTAGTGGGGAATGATGCAGGAATAAATGTAGGAGTAGAAATTAAATATGTACAATGTTTATAAAGTTTAACATAAGCAGCATAGATCACTTGGTTTTGCCTACACCACCATCTGGCAGCCTTAACACCACTGGGGTGGTTAAAGATACTTGGGGTGAGAAGGGTGCACTGTTGGGGTCACTTGGTACATCTATACCACATAGGTTGGTGTGTGCACACAGTGCTATAGCAAACTATCAACAGCAGATGCTGACAAAGGCAGCGCATCCAAAGCTGGACTTCATTAGGAGCATGTGTGCCATGCAGAGCCATGATAACTATTTGCACCAGAATTACTGTGCCAAACCATACATCTGTATAGTTCACTTTTCTAAAGCACTGTGCACAATCAGCTGAAGCTTACTATTGACCTTTCCAGTTTGGATAAAAATGTAGGCCTGCTGTATGAATTTGTTACCTTTATTGAAATGTTTCAGCTACTTCCATGGTTTCACACAGGTATGCTGGCCCTGTAATGCTCTGTAGATGTCAAATGTGATGCTGGTGTCCAGAAGGTGCATGCACTGTCAGCATTCTTGGCTGATTTGGCCTGTGCTTGAGAATTTGTCTTTAGAAATATCTGTTGTTTCGATCACATCACCTGACACAAACAACTACCAATAACATGCATCCTCCCCCTAAGGCATGTACAGCTTTGCGCTTGCTTTCCCACATCTGGTGCTCATGGCTATGGTAACAGTTGAAGGACATCCCAGGATAGGTAAAATACGTTACCTGATAATGCATGGCAGTAGCTGTTTCATCTTATGTAACTACATGGACCAAGTATTGTGTAAAAAGTAATGTTACAGGTATTCTGTGCCTGCCCAAACTGATGCCTCGCTTGCTGTACTATTTAAATATTAAATGCACTATACAGCTTCTACTGTGTTCCAGATCACATAAGGCAACATTCCTTCATTGCCACTGAGGCAGGGATCATTATACTGGTACATTCTATTGCACTTGACATGTTTGGAAAACTACCGGTCATATTAAATGCTTGTATGGTGAGTTTCAAATCTGGGTAGTAGCTTAAAGTGTGCTGCACTCATCAATGTCCCATAGCAAATATATGAGGATTATATGTAGCATCTTGAATGCAGCCAACTGGGACATGCCTAGTATATCACCAGAAGGCTGCTAAAATGGACCTATGGCTGTGACTCCGATGGACAACATTAACTTTCAGTAGAATGCATGGCATATGCTATATGGTATGTGCACAGCACAGGTTCCTCATGATAGTCATAACATCTATATGTACTCTGTATGGGGCAAGGAACTCAGTCTGTTAAAGTAATGGGACTTTATCTGGCATGGAACTGTCATTGTTGTGCCCTATTAGGGTGTGTGACATCTACATGCACTCTGTTCACCATTGTTAAGCCCATGTGTAACACATGGTGATCCAGCTGTACTTCTGCTGCTGTTTGCTTCTGAGTGTCAGGAAATTATAATGTGCTCCATCTTCAGTCTTATTAAACATATCATTTAATGCTTTTCAAATATCAACACAAGTGAATTTAAATTTTCATGATGTTATCATTAACATTATTTCATGGAATAGCAACAACTGATGATTAACCATGGAGTATATTAGCATAATGTTTGTGTTATTTTATTTTAGGAATTTTATCTGTCCCACTGATGCCAAAATAGTGCATCTTCAGGCAAGACCCTGTTCTGAGACTGTAAATATTCATAAACAGTTACAGTTTGGTAGTCTTTTGCCTTAACCGTAAAGTACTTTGGAATCTGAGGGTGTATTGTACAACAACGTTGCACTGTTTTTTATGCTGAACTGCGAAACACTTATGCTTTAAAAATCCTAGCCTTCTATTGACACTGCTTTGTAAGTCTAGTTTAATATTGTCTGATGTCATTTCCAAACATGACATGATCCCAGCTTAGGTAACAGTAAATAACAGAAAATTGATTCAGATGAACAAATAGATCTAATATGGTGAAAAGACTCTGTATAGTAAGGTGATAAACAGTTAGCTGCAACATACCTCTCAGCCTCTTTGAAGAAGAAATCTGGATAAAGCCATTAATAAAAGTAGGACAAAGGCCCCAAAATAGGGACAAGTTTTAAATATTGCTCTTAGAAACTTAGAACGTTGATAGAATAACAGGTTTCATATTAGCATACATTTTCTGAAGGGTATGAAGTCTGAAACTCAAATGTTGGTTTCCTATCTTCAGTCTTTAATGATTTGCCACTATTTTTCTAGAAAAACATAATTTTATGAAAACCAAAACAAAAATATGAGGCAAACATCTGGACATTCTCCGAAAATCTGTAGAGTTGAGAGATATGAGCTGCAAGAGTGCCAAAATCCAAAGCAGGTGCAATGTGCACTCTAGGTAGGCCCAAAAAAAAGCAGATATTATTAAAAAAAATCTAATAACAGGAGATATTTACAAAAGTAGTTGTTTGCAGCACCACAAGAAAATATGCATTAGTATGTAGTAGGGGATCTGAGTAATATGTAATTCACAATATAAGATGTTACTCCTGACAGCACAGAGTTTAAAAGGTAAAGGTTAACTGTCGGACATTACTGACCACAAATGTGTGTGACATAAAATGAGAAGGGCCCCTAACGAAGTCAAGTAACTGTTGTCAGGAAGAATGATTTCAGACTTCCACTTTGTTTTGTCAGTTATGGTAAAGCAGTAACGTCACTAGCATGACAATTCCATACAGCCAAGGAAGCAAACACGGCAGATTTCCTGTCAACTTCCCAAAGCATATGAGGGATACTGGCAGCTGGTCTCTTGGGCTTGATTTGCTGCTCAAATCATATCATATTACTAAAAGTAATATGGCTGTTATGGATGCATTTAGCAAGAGGTTAAGAAAGTAAGAGGTCTAAAATAGCTCTTTCTCCAAACTTGAGCTACTTGTAGCATCCAGAATGTTATGGTATCAGTCACAAATAAGGATTGACCCCCAAGGACAGATTCCAAACCCTGTCTTTAAAACCACAATCTTTACTCCTCACACATAAAAGGGTCTCTTTTCATCATCTCAGAATACAAAATGCCTCATTGCTCTCTCTCCTGGATTTAATATAATCCTAAAATTACCTCGGAGATCAAACTGAAATAATCCAAGGATAAACTTCTCCCTGCAGTGCGATCCTGGACAGACCTTCTGACACACACAGACACGCACACACACAGACAGACAGAGACACACACACACACACACACACACGCACACGCACACACACACACACACACACACACACACCCACCACTGCATGACATGATGCATCTCCCATGCACACCTGCTTAACTGATGGTAATGAGTATGTTGTGCATTTAGTGAAGTAGGTGCTATAAGCAGATGCTCTGCACTACAGCCATTATGACATCACCCTTGTAAAAACAATAACACATCACCCTCATTTATCAAACAAAAGGGTAAATGTACTAAAGAGGCAGAAAGAAAAGAACAGAATCTGTTAAACAGCCCACCAATCACCAAAGCTGCTACTGCACTGTTTAACCTGGTTATTTGAAGCTAATAACAGCAGAACACAGGGTAATAAAATCCAAGGTATTGAGAGTTTGTGTTTATATGCACACATGTAGGTATGTAAATGTTACACTGGACATTGATTAGAAAACTAGGTACTTAGTATAAATGAAGAAATTAATTAGATGTTGTCACGTTCCACTTTAACAAACCACACAAACACCAAAGAACTTTGAAGACCTTTATTGTTTAACACAATAAATGATAAAGGCATGAAACGTTATTAATCGTAACACAAATTCACTTCATTGGAGGAGAAAACATAAAATAACTATCCATAAGGGCAGCATATCACTCACCCTTGTAATAAGCAGCATCCCCATTTGCTCACTTATCCTCACACTTTCAAGGCAGCATTCCACCGCTCACCTTCAACATCTCCTCACCAACCCAAAAGACCAAGTCCAAACAACCTCCACCATCAATCTTTCACCACTTCAAACTCCTTCCACCAGTTATCCACCAGAGGGGGAACAGAAGAGGGGCAAGCCTGTCCCTCTTCTCCGCTGCCCCCAAATCAAAAAGTTCCACCCCCAAAACTCTTGCATGCAAAACCTAAACAGGACAGGCAGGGAGGGCAACAAGATCACACTAAATGTGACTCCCAACAACCAAATCCCACTTCAAAAGCCTTCAAGACCCTCCCTGCCTTACCTCACTTCCTCCCTTAATCTCCAGCCTGCTTAACCCATTCATGCCCACTCCCTTTCCAAACCCTCTTAACTACCCACCCTACCTGCTTCTTATTCTTAATCTCACTGCTTAACCCTCCCTTCTCCATTAAAGATGTCCCATGACAACTTTGTCTGTTCCAAACTTCATTTATCACGTTCCACTTTAATAAACCACGCAAACACCAAAAACCTTTGACAACCTTTATTGTTTAATGAAATAAATGATAAAGGCATGAAACTTTATTAATCATAACACAACTTCAGTTCACTGGAGGAGAAAACATAAAATAACTATCCATAAGGGAAGCGTAACCACTCACCCTTGTAATAAGCAGCATCCCCCATTTGCTCACTTATCTTCACACTTACAAGGCAGGATTCCACCGCTCACCTTCAACATCTCCTCACCAACCCAAAACACCAAGTCCAAACAACCTCCACCATCAATCTTTCACCACTTCAAACTCCTTCCACTAGCTATCCACCAGAAGGGGAACAGAAGAGGGGCAAGCCTGTCCCCCTTCTCTGCCCACCAGCCCCACAGGCTGTTCCCCCTCACACCCTACCCTCACCAAACAGTCCCTCCAAAAACAACCCCAAATTCACTAAGGTGAACCCCATCTGCCCTAAACTATATAGGTTCCCTATCAGCAAACTCACTGTGCCGAACAGTACGCACCCCCATCCCCTCCAACTGTTTAGCTAATGTAAAATTCACATACCTATGAGCCCTTTCAACTGCAGAAAACGTCTTAGCCTCTCTCCAAACTAACTGAGGAATAATCTCTGACCAAACCAGACACACCAATGGATAAAGCTTCCTTAAAGCTAAAAAGTCTTCGCAAATATGATAGACTAGCTGCCTCTTTAGAATCACGCACAAATCATTACCTGCTAGATGATTCATTAAAATTCAAGGCAACCCCACTTGCTCTGTAACATCATAAATACCTGGAGTAACCGGTTCCACTTCAACCCTCTAATACCATGCCAGATAACCTTCCATCTGAAATGCTGCAAGCCTGGGTCAGTGCCATTGCTCTTAACTGTAGCCCACCTAGCTACCCAATACATGAAAGAGTGGCCTAAAATGATAATCCTTTTCCCTAAACAAAAAAAAAAAAAAAAACAACATAAAAATACCAATCCTTATTTAATATAAGTCAAAAGTGCTTTAGAAGACCACTGTCCCACCCTTTTAATGACTTCAGTCGAACTGCCTCCTTTCACTAGGTCATATGCCCTACCCATCCTAAATGAATGAGTAGAAAACTTGTCCCCTCAAGGTCAACACTGACAAGGGCCCTTTTCACGACTAAATTAAACTGCCCCCCCATTAACACCCTACCACCTACAGTTGTAAAAACTAATTCCTGTGCCCTTCCATGTTCCATCTATAACCGCCCACAATCTCCTTCCCCATGCTACCAGACACATCCATTCTGGCCTAACGTCCCCCAAAACTATCGATGCCCCTTTCCCTTCCTGATCGGTTTTTGATGACCTCAACCTAATGTACACCGCCCTTGGCAACATCAGTACATCATCCCATACCAACGACCCCAGCAACTCTGACACCCAGAAAGCTCCACAGTACATCATACACTCAATGTGCCCCAAATCACATATTCCTCTAAGCTTCCACATACTCTGCTTAAACCTTGTAACAACATTCTTAAAATTCCTGTGGTCACTGGGCATCTCCTGTCCCTAGTCGGGCCTTCCCTCTACCCCAACCTTTCAACACTCGGCCAACTGTCCAAGACGTTGTCCAATCCTCTAATTTGTCCAACCGAGCAAACACACCAATTGCTGCCAAAACCACTCTCACCGATTTCACTGCCATGCCCTGTACCCTGAATGCTAAATAACGTAAAAATATCTCTTCCAACCCCACACATTCCTCTTCTGGCAATTGCCTCACAAAACTATCAAAATCATGCAATGCCCTACCATATGCTTTCCTGGTGGATACACCCCATGACTGCTGAACCAACATGCCAATCAATGCTGCCCAATCTGCCAAACCTCGTCTGGTACCACCATGGGGTCCCTCGCTGCAGTCGGAGCTGCTTGCCAAAACCTGAAAAACTGAAAGCGAGACAGGCTGTCAGCAATCTTATTCTTCACCCCTGGCACATGTACCCCTGTGAAAGAAAAATTAACAAACTCTGCAACACTAGCTTATGAACAGCCCACAACAAGCATCCCAATTTAGCCATCTTATATTGTAAAACTCTCACCACAGCAATATTGTCCAAATTAAATACTACCCTCCTACACCATTGATGCAGCCCAAATCACCATAAGCTCCAGGAAGGCAACATCCTGCTTTCATTCTTCTGGCCAATGAGGAGGCCATGGCACTGAAAACCATTGTCCCACAAAAAAACGCTCCCATACTCAACCCCCCAGCTGCATCTGTAAACAACTGCAACTCCCCTTGACCTACCCAGTCTGTCTGCCAAAATGTGATCCCATTAAAATGCTGTAAAAACTGTAACCTCAACCCTAAGTCCTCCCATGCAACTTGCTAACCTTTACCCTATGGTGTTTACTTTTACCTCCTGTCAACATAAAAGCCACCGACCTACAAAATGTATGTCCAGGATGCACTTCCCTACAGGCAAAATTCAACAACCCCAACAGCTCCATGACATCTTTCACCCGAATCTTACTCCTAGACCTCATTCATACTATTTTGCCCTGTAGTCTATTTACCTTCTCACCCGGCAAGCGAAATAAACCACATTCAATCCCAAGGAATCTAGCACTTTCACTGGGCCCTCTAGCTTATGCTTGGCCAATGGCACCTTCAACTCCTCACACATCCCCAAAAAACGCACACATCACCACCCATGCCCCCTCTTTCCCCTCACCCACTAGCAAGAAGTGATCTAAATAATGTACTGTTCTCTGCCCTTCCACCCTCTGTTGCCATATCCAATGTAAGGCCGTACTAAACTTTTCAAAAATGGAAGAAGCCACTGCACATCCCATCGGCATAGCTGTGTCAAAATAAAAACTATTCGCGACCACCATGCTCAATAATGGCCAATCCTCCTCCCGAACTAGTAACAGATGAAAGGCCGACTCAATGTCCACCTTCACCAACCAGGGGTCCTCAAAACTTCTAATGATGCGAACCGCATCATCCAAAGACATATACATCACTCTAGCTTCCTCCCTGGGAATGAAATCATTGACCAAGTTGCCTTCCAGAAAGATAAATGATGTATTAAACGAAACTTACCCGCTCTCTTCTTGGGAACCAAACCCAAAGGTGACACTTTAAACCGAGTAAATAGCAGGCTATCAAAAGAACCCAACAACCTACCCGCCTGACACTCCATCTCAGTCATAGTTCCCAGAACATCCTCTCTCCCTTGCACTGACTTGAGATTTTTCCCCACCTTACCATCCCCCACTAAACTAGACTTGATCAAAAATCCCCACAAAGAACCCTCAACCAATTCCCCTGCCACAGCGGATACTGTGCCAGCAGCTCCTGAAGGACATGTACCTTAATAGGTGAATGGGTCCCATGGATGCCCCTGCATTCCTCGAAAGGACCCCCTCTTTCGGCACAAAAATTGGCCCTACCTTGTACCACTTGCAGCCCCATGGGTGGCCCACTCCATCCTCTCAGACCCGGAGAGGCTGACGCCTGACCCCCAAATTGACCCTCACCCCTACCACAATGCATCGCTGAATGCCCACCCATACACTTTGAACAAGCATGGGTGAATCTGCAACCTGTCCAGGAGCATCTCCCCGAATTAAAAGCCCAACATACCCCGACATCCCCTTCTGCAGGCTTACCCACTCTATTTCCCAACCCAGAGCTGTCCATCATAGTGGACAGCCATATATCAGGGTGTCTAACCTCCCAGTGCATGGATTTGATAACTGCCTTTCCCTTGCAGAATTTCTGATCATACCATAGCCATGTTTTACCTGGCAGTATCCTTTGTGCCTCTCATACAGTCAGAAAGTAGGCCAGGAATGGAAGGGCCAATGTACTATCCCTTTCCAACCACACTGCCATGTAATATATGAAACCCAAGACCCAATTTTCCCATGTCCTCTGCCGAAACGTACCCACATACCTGCGATCTAATGCTGCCAAGGCAGCCAAAAGGCCTTTCCCATTTGCCGTCTCTGCTTCCATCAGGCACTGCACCCCATCAGCATCAATTATCTCAAAAATATCTACGTATTCTACCTTCCAGATCTTCTCCTTCACCGTAAGTGGGATGTGAGGAGTCAAAAGGATTGCTGCATCCTCCTGTCCTAAAGCCTGCATCACCAACCAATCCCCCGGTCGTGTCCCAAAGTCTGACCCTACCGCCTCTAAACAAGGGTCCATATCTTCCTCCAGCAATGAGAGAGTGCTATCAAAACTCAAATCATTACCCACTAATATCTGCAAACCCGCACCACCAACCCTGCCTCCACTGACATCCTGCATGACCCTGGGCCATCCATTAACCCTGCCTTGCAGCCCCTCACACAACCCCGGGCACTCACTCCCTGTTACCTGTCCCTCGGTTCCCCCCTGGCAGAGACTAACAGATCATTACCCATCGGGGCTGAAGGTGGTCCCACTGTATTGCAACCTCCGCTGTACTCTACTCCACTGTCAGTGTCTGCCCTGCTTTCTTGATTCTGGTTACTCATGTACTGCTCCTCATCTGTCATCTCTTCTGAGTCTTGGGACCCTGCATGCTGGTAGCTGCATCCTCATTTGGCATCTCCCGGAACAGGTCCTCCACTTGAGCCACAATTCTCGCCCATACCTCTGCCATGATTTCCAGATCAATACCTGAAATATAAACAGACACTAAGTACGAGAGGGAAAAAAAAAAAAAACCTTTACAACACGCACTAATCCCCTGACATCCTTTACATGACTTAGGGTAACAGCTCCCTCCAACAAGAACCACACTAGTGAAATAACACAAACTAAAAAAACTCAGAAGTCC
Source organism: Protopterus annectens (assembly GCF_019279795.1). Lineage (NCBI taxonomy): Eukaryota > Metazoa > Chordata > Ceratodontiformes > Protopteridae > Protopterus > Protopterus annectens. The sequence goes on along the minus strand of NC_056750.1, from coordinate 613,604,585 downwards.
CAACAAGACTGAATGGTCATGAACACAAGAAATTAAAACTGTTTAATTAAGCGCTTTTTGTTGCTGCTTAATGGCTACTTGAAGAGTGCGAACTAGCCTGGCAGATTAGGCTTAATGCCTTTTCACCACCAGGCTTGAATGAGTCGTGCAAAATTGCTTGCCCTCTCAAACTCAAAAGTCTAGCCAGGTAGAGTTTGCCTATATCATTATTGGGTGGGGGTCTTTACATACTTTAAGTATAGTGTACATTATAACCTAATGTTTAGCACTTTATAAATATGTTATTTGAAGAGTGCGAACTAGCCTGGCAGATTAGGCTTAATGCCTTTTTACCACCAGACTTGAGTAAGTCGTGCAACATTGTTTGCCTTCTCAAATTTAAAAGTCTAGCCAGGTAGAGTTTGCCTTTACTATTATCGGGTGGGGGTTTTACAAACTTTAAGTATAGTGTACATTATAACCTGAAGTTTAGTACTTTACAAATATGACAAACTCAGGTTACCATCAGTTTCTACCTTTTATCTGGCAGCAATTTTGGTAAACTTGGTTCGTTTCCATCATGATTAGTTTTGTTGCTACTCCATAGTCAGACTAACACTGGCTATATGGTGATAGTGTCACCCTTGTACAATTACATGATTAAACAGGACGATTCCATAATAGATAATGCTCATTTGGGTTACTTAGTCCACTGTGAGACAGAGTATCGTACGGCAGAACCGATCACTAATATAAGTCTGAACATCTTTGATGTTTGTTAGTGTATTAGTTTTAGTAACGATATAATTGTTTTTAAATATAGTCTTGACTTGTACTATTATTAGCTTTAACACGAGATGAGAAAAAGTATCTTATAAGATCAACAAAAAACCAGGCTTAAATAGTGGGAAGTATACTTGCTGTGTTCAGTTCAAGTCAGTCACAGAAGGTAACCAAATGTTCCACAAAGAGAAACGAAGCTGTAAACTATAAACTGCTTTACTTTGCGAACTCTTAATCCAATAAACAAGAGTCAAAATCACCATAGAGTGTTCATTCGAACCTACTCATCCACTGGGCAATAGCTTGTAGAAAAAACACGCAGCCAGCATGTAAAAATAAATCCAAGCGTCCAGTAGAAACCACGTTTATTAGAATAATTAAAACACAGGGCTAGCGCTTTCAACGAATCTTCATCAGGCCACTAACAAACAAACATACTAGCATCCCTTTTATAGCAAAATGCTAAAGTCAACTACTGATGTCACATCCTGTTTGGACATACTGAAGTCAACTCTGATGTCACATCCTGTTATACATAAAATATTTAAAGTGACATCACTTTTGTAGTAAAACGCTACAAACAACTCTGATGCCACATCCTACTACATATAAAATATTATAAAATATTTTAAAAAAGTTTTAAATTATTTAAAATATTTAAAAATATGTATGCAGACATTTTGTAGACATATTCTGAAATAACATTTTACCCTGCTTTAACTGCTGCTGCATTTAACATTCAAAATGTTTTAAAATATTTTGAATATCTATGTAACCATCTCATAGACAATCTGCAGCAAATAAAGTGTTTCAAAATTACATACTATTTTCCTATAAATACTGCTACTTATATGCATACTAGTAACAAAAATGGCACGCATATTTAATGAACGATACAATCCCATTTGAGACACTTGTATGTATAAATACATGCTTAAAATAGGGATCAAATTAATAAAAATATTAATATCTACACATGAGCTATTTAGCTTAATTATAAATGCACAAAAATAATCATTCAAAAAGCTACATCTAAAACTTGTACAGCGTGTGCTTCTAAATATCATAATATCTGTAACAGCATAAATAATTCAGATCAGACATGTGCACATGCAGAGATGTTAATACAGCTGGTATTATAAACATGAAAATATAAAAAATATATATGAGACTGAATGTGCAAAATCAGGTGAAATGTGTGTGCTGGATGAAAAAGGAACACATGGTATATCAGCATCTTTCACAACAATTGGCCCCTAATATCTTATAAGATCGCCATATTTTGGTGAGATAAATATAAGACTTGAAGTTGATTGTTTGTGTTTAACGTTTTAACATTAATGAGCTTTCATGTAATAGCTCAGCTGATTTTAAATCACATGACTTTATCTTTGGATTTAAACTTCCTAACGTTCTGTTTTTTGTAATCTGAAGAAGTTGCCGTATAAGCGGCAACGAAAAGCGCTTAAACAGTTTTAATTTCTTGTGTTCATGACCATTCAGTCTTGTTGGGACTTCCAAGTTTTTTTAACAGCTCCCTCCAGTCAGTACTGTGCACGTGTTCACTGCCCCAGCCCAGGCCACAAGAAAAGGTAAGAGATCCACTCACACAACTTTACTCCTGTTCCTAACCCTTATATACCCTTTTTATTATTATTATTTTTTTTTTATTTTATAGCAAGCTCCCCTTTACTTACTTAAATCCAGCTGCACTCCCAACACAACCTGCCTAAACCCTCTCCCTGCCTTGACTAATCCTACAGTAGCCCAATGGATCAGGGCAGGGTATGCACAGCCACCAGTGATGTACCTTGCCCTCACCATGCCTAAACCTATATATATATATATATATATATATATATATATATATATATATATATATACATACATATATATATATATATATATATACATATATATATATATATATACATACATATATATATATATATATATACATATATATATATATATATATATACATACATATATATATATATATATACATATATATATATATATATATATATACATATATATATATATATATATATATATATATATATATATATACATACATATATATATATATATATATATACATACATATATATATACATATATATATATATATATACATACATATATATACATATATATATATATATATATTTTTTTTTATTCTCCTTGCGTGACCTGCCTGCCCCTTGAGCCAGTCAGCCCAGCATGCCTCTAGCCTCTGACCCTCACCCTGCAACTCAATCACTCAATCCGTTATTGTTTTCTTATTTTATATATATATATTTTTTTACTTTAAAGAATGTCACAGGCGTTACTGAGTATGCGGGGCCAGCCATTAATGAGCAGAAGGAAGCCTGTGACACATCTCATTGCCTCCCCTCTACCCACTAACCACCAACAAAACTGTGGGCAAAGAAAATGATTACCACAGGGGCTAGCTTTGCCAACAACTGCCCACCCAGCAGCCATTCCACATTCGCTTCTCACACTCAAGCCGCACCACGACTCAGACACCACCAACAAACAGAAAACCACTCAACCACCAACGAATGACAAGAAACAACAACCGCAGTGGAAAAAAGAAAACAGCAGGTAAACATTTTTTATGGGCTTAATAGCTAATAAAGGTTTAACTAAAGATCCTTCTCACCCAGCAACATTCAACACACGCAACCCTCACATACCACTATACAATGAGGCTCTAACCAACTTACTCTCTCTCTTCCCCTAACCATCAACGAATGAAAATAATAAGTGATCAATGCAGGAAACATCATAAAGCTGCAACTTTAACTAAGGATCACTACACAGCCAGCAAACATTCAACACATGCAATCCTCACCCCACCATACCATGAGGCTGTAACCATCTTACTCTGTCTCTTTTTTTTTCTCTCTCTCTCTTTCTTCTCCTCATCTCTTCTCTACCTACCCCCTCTCCCCCCACCATCCCAACACCACCGAGTCCCAAGACTACCCCCCCCAGAAAAAAAAAATTATATCTGTCTATATATGTCCTCCTGCCTGCTCCTTATAAACTGGAAAATTGTACTCACCTTACCGTCTTTGTAACTACCCAAAGCATACCTTAGTTCCACCTCAGGTCATCTGGGACGTGATCCTGCTTCACATCATCATCACACCAAATGCGACTCCCAACAACCAAATTCCACCTCAAAAGCCTACAAGACCCTCCCCCCGCCTTAGCTCACTTCCTCCCTTAGTCTCCAGCCTGCTTAACCCTTTCATGCCCACTACCTTTCCAAACCCACTTAACTACCCACTTCTTACTCAATCTCCCTGCTTAACCCTTCCTTCTCCATTAAAGATGTCCCGTGACAACTTTATCTGTTACAAACTTCATATATAGGATCTTCTGATGGATTTCTGTAAGCTGCACAAGTAAAAATGATGTTATAGGCTGATATTTTTGATTTGTACTTCACTGCTTGCTTTCCTTTGCAGTATAAATGGAATACTGCTGTCCCACCTGTGTATGCTGAGATTATATCCATTATTATCCATAAGCAAAGACTTCACATACATGCACACACTTGCCTTTGTACAAATATAGATGTGCACATACAGGCACTTGTACTCCTGCATAAAAAATGTATATCTGCAAGACTTTCAAAACTGTTTTCCAAATCTAAGACACTTATTAAAGACATACACAAACATGGCAGCCTCTGGCCTACTATGTAATACAGTGGTAGTATAAAATGATCATCAGATAAATGAGAAATCTTGTACCCGTTTACTCTAGAATTATGATGTTTCATAAGATTTTTCATGGACTCCTACATGGGACTTAGTTTTGAAATATGGACTTTCTAGCATTTGTATGCTTCTCATATTTATATTTACTTAAGTTAATCATATTACTCTTATCTTATTTGTTTGAATACATCAGATATTAGGTTCATAGGTTCATAGATTAGTACTAAGCTAACTGCCCTTGCGAGCCATTTTAAGCCTAGCCAATTATCCCTTGGGAGACTCAAACCCTGCACCTTGTGTTTGTAAGGCAAACACCTTAACCATTAGGCCACCCACCCCCCATTCATATGAAGATGTGATTAGATGGTAAAAGAAACATTTGACTGTAATTGCTTGAATTATGGTAAAACATTTGGTGAATTTAGAAGTTCCTGGGGTATGCTAAACCTGCATAATTACCAAACTGGTTCCAGGATAATGTAATATATACAAATAAAGGAATAGACTGCATACACCCCTGTCATTAGAGACACCCTGAGGAGAACACTGTGTGAGCCTTTCTTTTCGAGGTCTGTTCTCACTGGCAAAAACATCAGTTGCTTTGCTCATACACAAGTATAGTCCAACTCAATGCCTGTCTGAGTCTTCTCTTAACTCTGTGGTTTCATTCTGGTGCCCTGGCCCTAAGAACGGCCAACATAGTTATTTAATTTGTGGTCTTCCCATGAACCATCCAGTTGCTAATAGTAAGAAAAAATTAGTAGTGAATGTCCATTTTATCAGAGCTGGTATAACATATTACCTCAGTTTAGTTTCTTAACTGGATTACAGGGAAGAGGGTAAAGTAAAATCGGTGAATATAAGGACATCAGAAAACTCTGTGACTCGGAAGGGCGTGGCCAAGGATGAACACAGGATAGCAGCAGATTTCTTCAGCTCCACCAATTTCATTACACTGATAGGAATTAATTACATAAAAAAATAATTTTTGAAGTAATTTTCTTTCTAAATATGTTTGTTTTATATAGTTCTTGAACTATATCTAAAAAAGAAAGGAAATTTTAACAATATTCCTGTCAGAAATCACTTTGGAAATTTTCCTGTCAGTTTATCAGTCTGAAATGAGTTCCAGTAAGACAAATTCTCAAGACTCCAGCATCAAGAAAGAACTTCAGTCTCTGATAACTATAATCCAGCAACTTACTGCTAAGATGGATAAAATGGATACTAAAATTGATACCTTCATAGAAAAAACTACAAAAATAGACTTGTTACATATAGACCTGCAACAACAGAAGATCCAGATGACAGGCATAGAAGAAGCTGTGAATGACATGGAAAATAGAATCCAAGAAGAGGAAATCAACATTGAGTTTCTGCTGAAACAAAATACACATTTACAAACAAAGCTGGATGACCTGGAAAATAGATCTAGGCGCAATAACATGAGGATTTTTGGACTGCCAGAAAATATTGAAGGTAACAATATTACTTCTTTTTTAACAACATGGCTCCCTAAAACTTTAAACTTACCAGAAGCATTCTCTTTTGGTATCGAAAGAGCACATAGATCTATAGCTAATACTAACTCTAACAAAAACTATCCTAGATCAGTTATAATTAGATTTCTATCATCTTTTGATAAAGAGATGGTTCTTCAATCTGCTTGGGCTAAAGCTCCTGTTAAGATTAATGAGACAACTGTGCGTTTTGACAATGACTATTCTTCCTTGGTAATAGCTAAAAGAAAAGTTTTTCTGCCACTAATAAGGGAGCTTAAAAAAGCACAGTTTAAAACATACCTTTTGTTTCCTGCCAAGCTAAAAATCTTCCTTCCTGATGGTCCTAAAATTTTTGATGACTTAGACTCTGCTTTACTGTTTATCAAAAAATAAGATTTTGGATAAAATAGAGGAAATGGAATGGGCTAGTCCTTCATTAAAGAGACTGGCAACTGAAACTTCGTGGAAGACTTCAGAGAAGAAGAGACTAAAAAACAAATGATTTGTTCTATGTTTTTTTTCTTTTTTTTCTCTCATCATTTTACTTCATTATTAATCTTTTTAAATATAGTTCCTGCATTTCCAGAAAGCCACAAATATTCTGAAAAAGATTTAATCAAAGTTATTCTCTGTGTGCAAAGAAATGTTTTGTTTCATAACCAGTCAAAATATCTGAGGAACTAATAACAAGCTATTATTCAATTTGTTTCTCTTTCTGAAAAAGAGAAGTAAGGTCAGTAATTTGATACATTTTTTTCTTTTTTTTCTCCTTTTCTTCTTTTCTTTGTTTAAACAATGACATTCTATTTAGATTATGTAGTGGGTAAAGGGTGGGGGAGGGCAGGGAGAGAAGAGTAATGAAAATATGATAAATGGAATAATAACATATTTATTCCTTGTAAAAAGTTTATATGTTCTTCAAATGCTATTCCTAATTATACTTTCTTGATTATACTGCTTATGCTTATTTGTAAATAATCTGTCATGCTTTAACTAATAATAATTAGAACTAAATAATAGTAAATATGTTTTATTTTTAACTCTATTAATATAAACAGTAAGTAATGTTCCATTGTATATACTTCTTATAGCTTTCTCTTACATTTTTTTATTTCTACTTTACACTCTTATTTTCTACTCTCTTTTTCTTTTCTTTATTCTTTCTCTATTTTTTTTTTCATATTAATATATAGAAATGCTTTTGATCATATAGACACAGTAAATAATAAGATTTGCATAAAAATTGAGTTGGGACAAAAATATTGAGTTTTATTACTTATTAATAACTTTGGGCTTAATTTCACTTACATAGAGGCTGTAATAACCTGCAAAATACATTGCAAAGGTTTTGTCATGTTTAGATGCATTTACACTGCTAAATGAATGTTTGTCACTAGTTTTTAACAAGTTTCCCGCCAAAATGTTAAGGGAGACAATCTGGGATGTGGGCTACCTCATGAACAGTGTCCTTGAGTTGTTTCAAAAGCTTCAACTCTCAGAATTCTCACAGAGAAGCTTAAAGCAGTCAATATGACCTTTGACCCAGATATCACACTGACACATTGCAGATTCAGGAAGAACGCTCTACCAGGAAGTAGAACTGATGCAAATGCGACTATGTGAAGGAAAATGAACTCTTTAACATCTAAATGTGAGTTATTCTATAGAATTACTTAAATATCTATGTTATAATTCATAAAATATGTCAGTTATAATGATTTTAAATGATGCAGTTTCTTGTAGTAAGTAAATGTCTTATTTTAGAAGGCATAGAAAATGAAACATTTATTCAAGTGTTTTTGAAAATCTACTTGACCGCAGCATACTAATCTGTGTTAGAAACTTATGTTCCAAACATATACATTACTATAACTCATTTAATTCATCTGATTGACAAGCATAAATAACTTTATAACTCTATTCTGGAAGAAATTGTCATGTGATATATTTTAAAGCAGTAGTATAGACATACAAAATACAGATGGCTTTTTTTACAGTAATGCAAGTGTTTCTGAGAATTTGCATAACTATGCAGTATGATTTATAACAATTTCTATAAATATAATATTTTATTCTATTGACAATAATGAGTATGAGTAAAATGCTCATATACAAGCAATTCAAGGTTTTTTTTGGAAGCTGTTGACTGCATTTACATGACAGAAAATAGATGCATCTTAATATATGTAATGTCTGAACCATATTAGCCAAAGTTTTTGATTTAAATGAATGTTAGAACTTATTTTTACATACTTTGAATAAATTAATATGTAAATATGCCTTCCTTTTTTTTTTCTCTCTCTCTTTCTTTCACTCTCTCTCCCTCTTTCATGTCTTTTATTTCTCTCTCTCCTCTTGTTTCCTAATATCAGGATTATTTGAATGCTATTTGAATACAAGTGTATTATATTACATAGATGTATATAGTAGTATGAATAGTTTTTTAAAAAAAAGTTTATTTTAGTTTATATGATGCTGTTTTATCAAATGTGTAGTCTTGTCTTGCTAGATAATTGAATTGAAAGCTGTTAATTTAAGTTAAATATAACCAGTATTAAATTGATAAGGTGGTAGCTGAGGTACTGCTGCTTAGGGTAGGGGGTTAACTTGATTGGTAAATACTACTCTAAGTTGGAGTTTTTAACTCCAGGCTGGATGCAAGGTTTAATCCTTACATTATTTTCACTTGTTCATTGTTATATGTATATAGTTTTGACATCCACAATATATTTTGTACACTCATTGTCACTACAAACAAAATTGAATCCTATACAAAATCCCATAAGAGATTCAATAAATACAGCTATATTTAAAGGTACACCTAAAGGAGGAGATGTAACATTACTTATGTTGTTATTTGTTATTTTGATCATAAGATTCTTAAGTTTTAAAAATGCCAAATGGTATCTTTAAAAGGAATTTATTTAAACATTAATGGATTGAATAATCCGTGTAAAAGGGAAAGCCTAATAAGATACATTAATTTACATAAGGCCAACTTAGTCTTCCTGCAAGAAACCCATCTCTTGAAAAAAAAGATATTGATAAACTAGCCACAAACAAATATACAGTATCGGTTAGTTCAGAGCGCACTCAGAAAAAAAGAGGAGTGGCTATTTTATGGAATAAAAGTATGCCCATTCCTAAAACCATTAAGTCTTATCAGGATGACAAAGGAATGTGTTGTATGGTTACAATACAAATTAATGGGAAGACTTACACTTTAATTAATGTATATTGGATACCTGGAATTGGTATTAATACAGTGAAACATCATCTTGATAAGATCATATCATTCTCTATAGGAGATATTATTTTAGCTGGTGACTTTAATTGTATACTACATGAAAGTGATACTACCACTATAGGAAAAAGAAGAATTACATCTAATGCAAAACATTTAAATGATTTTGCTAATTCTTATCATTTGAATGATATTAATAATCAGATAGATTCAAAATCATTACCATACACCTTTTTTCTAACAGATACAAAACGTATTCAAAAATAGATAGGGTCTTTATTTCTAACCAGATGGTAACAGATTTAATTAATTCCAAAATCATTTCATGTCCTATATCTGATCATAATTCAATTGTTTTTGAATTCATGATAAAAAATACTCATAATGTTCAGATCAAAAGGATACCAGCATACTTAACTCAACTAAAAGACTATAAAGAATATATACTTTCAGAAGTAAAACATTTTTTAGACATAAATAATACTCCAGAAGTCTCCATTGTCTATATTTGGGATGCCTTAAAATCATATCTATATGGACAAAGTATCAGATGGTATAATAATAAAAGGAAATCTTGGAATAAGGAATTGTTAAGATATTCAAAGTAAATTAGACTCTTATAAACATAATAATAAAGAAAATATTATGGACAAGAAAGTTATTGAAGAAATAAACAAACTAAATGAGAAATACAAAGAAATTTTAACTCATAAAGTTAAAATAACATTAGAGAAATACAAGTTTTTGTCTTATTCAATAAGCCCCAAATACTTACATAGACTTAAAAATAAAACAAAAAGGTTGAATAAACAAAACCATATCAAAGAAATCTTTTCTCTAAGGAAAAAGAAGAATGTTTCTAGTATACCAGAAATACTAGATGAATTTAGAAATCACTTTCACAAAATTAACCATAATAACATTAACATGGAACCTAAAGATAAAATAAAGGAGTTTATAACCACAAACATGAATAAAAAGCTTAATAAACAACAGATTAAACTATTGGACAAAAATATTTCATATACAGAGGTTATTACACAAATAAATAAGCTTAAATCAAACAAAGCACCGGGTAATGATGGTATTATACCAGAGATATATAAAATCCTTTCTAAAAGTACATATTCATTAATACATAAGGTTTTTATTTTGGCCCAAACTGAGTTAATAACCCCCCCAATCTTGGCAATATACATTTATTTCGCCAATTTTAAAACCTAATAAAGATCCAACTAGATGTACTTCATATCGCCCATCTCATTACTTAATGTTGATTATAAAATGTTTATGAGTATTTTTGCTGATAGATTGAAGACAATCATCCCGGCATTATAGATATAGATCAGACAGGCTTCATTGTAAATAGAAATACTTTTGATAATATAAGAAGAACTTTAACATTAATTGATTTTGCAAATAGGAAAAAGAAAGATTTAACACTTATTAGTCTTGATATAAGTTTAGCATTTGATTCAGTAAGTTGGGACTATCTGTTTACCTTACTGAAGTGCACAAACTTCTCAGATGCATTTGTAAATCTAATTGAGCATTTATACAAAGGAACATTGGCTTATATTAAGGTAGGAACATATGTTTCACAAAATATCCATTTTTAAAGGTACAAAACAAGGATGTCCACTTTCTCCACTATTATTCACTTTAGTAATGGAGCCTTGGGCTAATTTGATCAGAAACAGTACTGACATAGAGGGTTTTGAAATAGATGAAAATACAACATCCAAAATTCAACTTTTTGCAGATGATGTTCTAATTACATCAGCAGGATCTAATTCTTCTATGCAGTCTCTATTTGATAAAATGATGAATTTTAAAAGTATTTCTGGTTTAATATTCAATGAAGAAAAAACTAAAATACTACCTATATATAGACGAAAAAATATTCTCATTAGTGATTTTATTAAATATGTACCCAATTCAGGTCAGATAACTTATTTAGGTATAATACTATCTAAAGATATTAAATCTATTATATATAATAATTATAATACCTGTTTTCTTAATATACAAAATCTTTTTAATACCTGGAATAATATGTTTTTTACTATGGAGGAGAGACTTAACAATTATTAAAATGATAATATTCCCCAAGATTTTATACTTAATACAATCAATAATACTTCCACCTACAAAAATAATTATCAAGAAACTGAATACACTAATGTTAAATTTCCTATGTGCACCTAATAGACCTAGGATTGCATTAAAGAAACATACTAATAGCTGGTCTCAAGGGGGTATTTCCTTTCCAGACTTTAATTTATATACTATCTCTTCTATTGTAAAAGTTATTACTTTATTAATAGATCAGTCATATGTCGCAAAATGGAAAGATTATTGGGAGCTAATTAGTATGCACTTCATGAAAATCTCCTTAACACATAAAAATATGATTGTAAATAACTCCATGTTATGGTTACTAAAGGAATTTTGTACTTCACCTATTACACCTAAACATATGGTTTGTTACCCATTAAATATTATTATTAGCTATCGTAACTTTATATTCATGCACCCTAAGTATAGGGAATGGAATTTTATTATATTCCCTATAATGTATACTCAGGGTATGCTTTTGTCATCTACTTCTGAAGGAACTCATTTAGCTATAGATAATGATCTAAAGTACTGGTATCAGTTGATATCTGATAATAAAGTTAAAAATCTAGATTTCTTAAAACAAGAATTTGATCTAAGAGAAACTTGCTGGTTAGAGGTTCAGACCTTTAGACAACATCTCATTAATAAAATAGATCTAATGTCTATAACAGTTAAAGAATCTATTCCAACACTGATTGATTACTTGATATTAAATTTACAACATAAAGTTTCTGATAAAGGTAAACTTTCACACATACATAAAATTATCAGACAAGAAACTTTTTACAGTGTAGATACCACCCACCAATCAACAAGATAAACAATATATATTGGAATCTGCCTATAGAACTACGTCTTCCATTGTTTGGAGACTTTATACATGGAAATTTTTACATAGATCTTTTTATACACCTTTGATGATGAATAAAATAAATAATAAAGATAATCTATGTAAGAGATGTAATGTAGAAATTAATGCTGACTGGGCTCATATGTTTTATGACTGTATAAAATTGAAAGAATACTGGAAGTCAATTAATGAATTTTTGCAGGCTCTTTTTACAGATAATTTCATTATTTCTAAATCTCTTACATTATTCAACACACCTGTACCTCAAAGTGTTAAAAAGGTTAAGCTTCCCTTGTTATGGTCTATTCTAGCAGTGGCTAGGAAAATAATAACCAGAAATTGGATTTCAGATACACCTCCTTCGTTCAATGAATTTAAAAATGTTATGAATATAGTGTGCCATATGGAAATAAACACAATTAGGTCAAGAACAACTAGAAAAACATCTTATTATATTGTATGGGATAATTTACAAAGTTTGTTAAAAAATCCTAATTTCAATAGCATGGTATTTTAGTTTAATTAATTGATCTGATTGTAGTGGATGTCTTTGTAAATACTTTAGTTGTTTTGTTGAATGTTATAATCATATCTGTTTTTAATTACTTGTATAAAATTGTTATGATATTTCTCTTGTATGTTAAAACAATAAACCTGTTTTGAAAAAAAAAAAGAAAACTCTGTGACTCATTAACCCACTGCAGCTACCTGGTGAAGAGGGGACGTGAGGAATGAGCATCGAACTGTAGATGTGTTGCAAGGAAATGAAGGTTATGATACAGAAAGTACTAGCAACTGTGGAACTTTCAGGGCAGAAGGAAAAAATGATACTGGAATTAGCTGTTGGCCTAGCTCTAAGAGTAGCACAGTTGCACAGTAATGCACAGCTCTTTATATGGGAAATTCAACTTTTACATGTATGGTGACCTTGGGACTGAGTATGTAGGTAAAGCAGTGCTAAAGCCTTCATTGCGGTGGTAGTGTTGGAGCGTTGACTCTAGAGAATAATAAGACTTCAAATTTTTGTGCAAAGAAGCAGAATTCAATAAAATGGTCCACAAACATGCATCCTGAATCCAGCTGTATTTAGTGTGTTCACCTCTGACTTCACACATGGCATCAAAAACTGCAACCAGCTCTGGCAGATGATAGCAACCTGGGAGGAAAGTGTGTACATGATGTGAGATGAAGAATCATATGAACAGAGACTTAAGAAAATGGACACTTTTCCACGAGTAAAAAATAAATACAGGAAATATAATCTAGGTATAGAAGGCAATAAAAGAGAAAAGTGATATGACAAAGATGGGTAGAATTGTTAGGTTGGGGGACATATCAAGTTAAACATGGACATTGAGAAATACCTCATTAATAGGCTGATGAAAAAGCCTGCTTGAATATTTGGAAGAACAGCTGGAACTTTTCAAAAAAAATTGGATACCTGGACTGAGAGGAGGTAAAGAGAAGGGATAGATTTTTCCAGGCTAAATGCAACACGTCAGCAAACTAGGCAGTTTTGGTTTCCTTCTGCCCCATTTGATAATGTAGGTGCTTCAAACTTTGATTCACAAGAACCCAAAGTGTAACTAATGCTAGTGGGTTTTGTAGATGCCAACCCTGCAGTTTAAATACAATAGTGTTATACACTTCTTCTTCTTTCAGCTTTTCCCGGTTAGGGGTCGCCACAGCAGATCACCTGTCCACTCATGATTGGCAGTGGAGGTTTTTTTTACAGTGTCGCGTTGCCAGCCTGGTGCCCAACCTTCTGCAAAAGGCACACACAAACACACATTCACACCTAGGGCCAATTTTAGAGTGTCCAATCCACCTACAACATGTCTTTGGGATGTGGGAGGAAACCGGAGAAACTGGAGGAAACCCACGCGAAGGCACCCCAGCTGAGGATCAAACCAGAGAACCTCTTGCTGTGAGGTGGCAATGCTAACTGCTGCACCACTGTGGCTGCCCAATAGCGTTATACACTAAGTACCAATTTTTGCAGTGTAAAACAGGCCTCACTGACTGACAGCTCTCTCCTACAACTGATAAACAGCAAATAAGCATCTGCATATTTAGCCACAGCGAGGAGTTACCACACCACTGTTTAACAAAAAGACCTCAGCAGTACATCACCACTATGATAAATTGCAGTCTGTTCCCAAAGGCAAAATGTCAAACTTAAAGAAACCTTCCTTTATCTGGACAGCAAATGCGCACCTGTATTGTTAATGAAATAAGGTTAAAACCTATTGAAAAGCATTACTTCTACTCCTGGGTTAAATCACCTGTCACTTGTTTAGGATTATTAGAAGCAGATGGTATGTGTACTTATCTATTAAAGGTCTCATACTGATGTGGTTCATCCTAAATGACCGAAGCTTTGACACAGTGTATGTGCAAATCACTCCCAACAAAACAAATGTTTACTTCACTGGTAATTACAAGTCTCCCTGCCATGATCACAGAGCACTATATCAAATACTAAAGCATGGTCCCTTAGCTGTAAGTCAAACTAAACATCTTCTCATTAGGGAAAGTAATTAAGCCAATACCAAATTGTCCATCTACTCATCCAGTAAATGTTACACCATGGCCTTTTTCTTATAATCAACTCCAGATCCATGGACCAATTAATTACTAGTGGTCCAAACCTCCTAGACCATTTCTTAACTAGTTCCCCTGCTGTCTGCTCAGTCAAATTAGTATTCCCTTCCCTATTTAAATCAGACAAATAAGACATCACTTTCTGCATCAAGAACAGCCTTTCTCACCCCTGTAATCCACCTGCTTTCAAAGAACTTCAGCAAAACCAACCTACTAGATATTAAATACTTTTCTGAAAACTATAATCACCATGAATATCTAATCACTGACGCTCCAAACCTAACCAACACATTCTATGACCTATAAAATCACGGACATGTCAGTATAGTTAAACCCATTGCTAATACGTGCTGATACCCGTATTGTCCCTTCTATGAAATGTCTACCCTGGCTTTATAACAATCTGTGCTGTTTTTGTTATATCATTTAAGTCTCCATTATTCTTACATTGTTTACATTTCCTCCTTCAATCCCACTGTAAAAATGTCACATTTTGTCACCTAGTCACATTGCAGTGCAAAGAAATACCTCTGCATTTTGAAATTAACCGTCTGTGTCTCCTGTAAGGCTTTTTAAACCAAGTACACATGCTCTTCCACTCCCATATCAGTTTTTCAAAGAAAAAAATTGTCATTTAAAATAACTGACACTAAAGAGAGCAAAGGGAGAGAACAAAGCAAATGAAAGAATAAAAGGCCCATCTCTCTCATTAATCAGGGTAAAGGAGTGCATGACAAAATGTTATCCTCCAGTTCTCTTCCCAGTACTGTTTCTCCTTTCTTATGCAACTGCAGAAAGTCTCTTTGGATGTAGTTTACTATTCTTTCATGACCTTCTCAAGCCCAGGTATTCTGTATCTTTGTTCAGAGACCACATCCTCAGTCATTCATTCACTGAATTATTTGTTCACATTCTTTGTCACTTTCCTGGTCTAGCTACCGGCATCACCTCAGAGAACACAAACCGGTACTTTTCTGTTATCAGGGTAACACTTTCAGTATGATTGTTCAGCTGTAATCCTGTTCCTTAACATGTCTGTTAACCACATATCTGTAAAAAATATTTGTTTTAATAATACATTTTAAGAAATAGAACTTATTTTTAATTTTTACAGACATCTAGTTAATACATGTGTTAAGGTAGTAGATTACAGCTGAACGATTGCATTAAAAGTGTTGCCTTGATAAGTTACAGAGAGAGAAAGTAAAAAATAAATAAATACATCAAATTTGGAAAACTTCTTTTTTTTCCAATAGTCATAATATGCTTACCGTTGTAAGATAACAATATATTTGTACATAGCAACGGTTATTTCCTTTGTCAGTGAAGCCTAGCTAAATCAGTACCTGAGGCTTTTAAAAAAAACGATTACTGCCGAACAGCTGCAAGATGCGAACTAAGTGTAATTACACATTTGGATTAGGACTTTATGAAGAATATGTTTAATAGTATGCATATTATGCCTATTACGGAGAAATACATTTTATAGTATGTATATTATGGAGAAACTGATTTTTTTTTTTACTACACTGTTACCGGCCAAACACTTTAAATGCGGTTCCTGAGCTCCGAATCCATTGTCATCGCATGTCTTTTTGATGTTAATCTTAACAGGTGCATGTAAAATAATTACATGGATAATATTTAAAAAAAGAAGCTGTAACACACCTGTTAAGATTAACATCAAAAATACATGGTTTGACACTGGATTCGGAGCTCCACAACTGCATAGAAAGTGTTGGCCCGATAACGGAAAAGTACCGATTTTTACCCACAAACCCTTCAACTTACCTTCAGCAGTGACTGAGTTCAGCTACTTTTCACAATGACCTGATCATTAGTCTTTCTAGCTCATAATTTAGCCTCATGTGAACATTAGGTGGGAGCTGTCCCTTCTGGGATATCTTCATTATAGTTTGGGTAGTTTTTCTAGCATGCAGACTGGCACTGTCTTCAGCCTCTCCATCCTCTTCCTTACCCCTTTACTCTTCCACCTTATCATCTCAATGTTTACCACAGTTACTGTATCTCCTGATCAAATATCACATGCCATAATTCCTGCAAGAGCCTGCTTTCTTCAAAATTATCTACCAGGTCTATCTATTCTCATCTGCATCTCTCCTCCCCTGCTCACATCCCCATCTGTACAGAAACCCTTCCAACTTCCTCGCTTCTCATTTTAGGAAAGCTAACACTACTGTGTTTCTTCTCTCGTCTTCCTTTCTTCCCTAGTCTTCTGTTGTCTTCCTGCTCCTCTGCGTCATTATAACAAGTCTTTTACCTTTTCTCCACGCCGTCTGTGTTCCCCCATACCTCTCAATCTCTTATTGCAATAAATCAGGACAAAGGCCCAAAATAGGGACAAGTGTTAAATATTGCTTTCATAAATTCAGAAAGTTGTTAGACTAAGAAGTATTTGTGTCAACATGCATTTTCTGAAGGATATAAATTCTGAAACTCAAATGTGTTTCATTATTTAGTGATTTCAATCATCAGCTATTTGCCAGAAATATTATGAGGAACAGAACAAATATATGAGGCAAAAATCTGGACATTCTGTGAAAATTTGAACTGTCAAAAGGTATGGTTGTTCCATACCTGCCTTACTGTTTTCTAATACTTCCTTAACTATATTCTTTAATAGGTATATACTGGACTATCAATTCAGAAGGATCCTTAGAAGTCTAGTGAAACATTCCCAAAAAGTTTTATATATATATATATATAAAGTACAAATAACCCAGAGATGAGCAGTAAATGTATATGTTTTTTCCTATCCACAATGAACAGGGTTTCTAAAGCAGGGGTGAATTTATGATTAACTATCCTTTCATCCAGATTACATTTGAATAGTGTAAGATAAGTATTATGGTTTATGTGGAGAGGAAGGAAATTCCAAAGAATTGTTATTCTCTGTGATTCATATCTATACCTCCAACATGTTCTACTTTTGTTGCAAGAGAGATTTGAATCTCTTGAGTGGGTTGTTTCTGTTCAAATTGGGCTTATGAATATGCAATAGGTCTGGCAGGATAAGGTATGTTCAGGCTCTGTAAGCAAGACAGAGATCTCCTCTCAGTAGCCTGTATGACATGGAGAAGAGGGACTAGGCTCTGAGAAAGTGCACTCAGTTTTTATGATTTAGACCCTTGATTTCCTTAGTAAGAAAGTGTTGTGGGCATTCAGGTTGTATCAGATGTTTGGACAGGTATATACCAAGGGGGCATTACACTCAATGATCAGCCTGATGACAGCAGAATACAGTGGAATAATTGCATCCCTGGACCTGGGCATCTCACCCTTAGTACCAAATTGAAATAGTGGATATTAGTGATTGAAGGACAGTTCATTGTCTACGTGGGTTACCAGATCCCTAACTACTGGATCAGTTTTCAGGGTTGTGTTGTCAACTGACTTATTGTTTGCCAAAGGATACTATTATACATTTCTTGGAATTTAGTTTTTGCCCATGGTTTTAATATCAGCTATTGGATTGGGAAAGACTCTCTTAAAAGATCTTAGTGTCCTCTAGAGAGTTTCTAATGACACCATGTTTACAGTCACCAGTAAACATGTTCAGCCATAAACCCTAGCAGTTAGATTTCACCTAGAGAGTTTCTAATGGCACCATGTTTACAGTCATCAGTAAACATGTTCAGCCATAAACCCTAGAGTTAGATTTCACCTAGAGAGTTTCTAATGGCACCATGTTTGTAGTCATCAGTAAACATGTTCAGCCATAAACCCTAGAGTTAGATTTCACCTAGAGAGTTTCTAATGACACCATGTTTATAGTCATCAGTAAACATGTTCAGCCATAAACCCTAGTTAGATTTCACCTAGAGAGTTTCTAATGACACCATGTTTACAGTCATCAGTAAACATGTTTGGCCATAAATTCTAGCAGTTAGATTTCACCTAGAGAGTTTCTAATGACACCATGTCTACAGTCACCAGTAGACATGTTCAGCCATAAACCCTAGCAGTTAGATTTCACCTAGAGTGTGTCTAATGACACCATGTTTACAGTCATCAGTAAACATGTTCGGCCATAAACTCTAGCAGTTAGAATTCACCTAAAGAGTTTCAAATGACACCATGTTTACAGTCATCAGTAAGCATGTTCAGCCATAAACCCTAGCAGTTAGATTTCACCTAGAGAGTTTCTAATGACACCATGTTTACAGTCACCAGTAAACATGTTCAGCCATAAACCCTAGAGTTATATTTCACCTAGAGAGTGTCTAATGACACCATGTCTACAGTCATCAGTAAACATGTTCAGCCATAAACCCTAGAGTTAGATTTCACCTAGAGAGTTTCTAATGACACCATGTTTACAGTCATCAGTAAACATGTTCAGCCATAAACCCTAGAGTTAGATTTCACCCCCAAGTAGTAAAAGCTGAAGAGGAGTAGCCCACAGACTAAACCCTCCTCTAGTGACAGGTCTTTTGGAGGAGGCAGATCAGCACACCCTAATTTCTTGGGTTCTTTTGTGAGCCAATTTGCTATACAATGTATTACATACGATTAACATTTTTCTATTTAATGCAGGCCTTCCCTTTCTACCCGCTGTTTCTGATCCACTGAGATGAGTGTCTGTTCTGATGTTCATATTGTCTTTCCTCATCTAATCTTCCCATTATCCACCTTCTTATGCAGATTGTCTCATCTTATAGAGCAGAAATCTACATACCCATCAGTCCAATCATTTAACTGCCTGAACCACACAGATGACTTTCAGCCTAAGCACCTTAGCTATCTGTTATGCTTTCCCTCTGCAGAGTCTTGACACCTATACTGTGTTTTTTCCATAAATGTCTTAATTCATTTCTCCTTCTATATTTCCTTATCCTCTATTTTTCCTGCTCCCCACTGCTCACTCCTCTACCATCCCCATTTATGCAAGTAGCACCAGAGACACCAGCTAGTGCCCAGGCAGCACTGACAATTGGTAATGTATGTGATAAAACAGCATTTGCTACAACCATATGCCATTTAACTGAGACTTAGGACTTCCAAATGACTTGGGTTCCTTTTGTTTTCTACTGCACTGATGGCATTAGGTTTACCTATCATTCCTGGAGTCACAAGGGTGGCTCAAGGAATTGTCAGATGTAATGCTAACTCTCATCGCAACATGAGGAAGTGTGCCCTATAGGAACAACACTACATTCTCCTGGATGTTAAGATGATGATCTGCTGTTTTCATAACTACTTGGCTGGGGCAGATAGTGCTTAGGCTATTATACACGGGAGGAAGAAGATAACAAGGTTCAGAGATGAAACTGTGTAAGCTTTGAAACTTGCTAAGTTTCCCCAAGTCTTAGTGTTGAATACCAACAGGGTCTCCCATTCAAGCCCTGGAGACAGTTAAAATACCAATTAGGATCATGAAAATGAGGAAATGGGAACAGGGTGTCTGGCATTGTCCTATGACCTGACATGAAAAACTGCATTCATATATGAAGTATTTTGGTTACAGACAGCAAAATGTGCTCACACAAAGTGCACAAACTTATGTCTAAACACACAGTACTTTTTGCAGATTTGTAATACAAATCTTTTAGTACAGGTTTATTATTCTCACCAAGCTGTTGTGCAGACAGACGACTACCTAATTAGGTGCTCATTTTAACAAAGATTTTCTAAGCCTTCAGAACTGCTGTGCACTAATTATGCTAAAAGCTATTCATATCATTATTTAGCAGAGGCCACCACCATATCCAGCCCACTGTATGGAAGCAGTACTTGGGAACAAGCCGGGATAAATAATAAATAGTGCAGGTGATGTTCTAAGCCTTAGAAACACTATCCTTTCATCATCCAGCTCTATACAACGCATCAGTGAGTCCCCATGTGGAGTAGAGTGCACATTTTTGGGGAAATTATTTACATAACAATATAAACAGGGTGAAAAAAATCAAAAGAAGGTAATAAACACTGTGTCATGGTTGTATCACAAACCTAAGGAGTCCATGGACTTGGATTAAATTAGAAAATGTATTCTTATGACAAATCTGAGCAACAAGAATATAGTACTCCATTGAAGTTCACAAGAATTGAAACACAACTGATGGCAGCACTTAAAAACAAACTTCTACAGTATCAAACAAGGAAAACAAATAGTTGCTTTATCAGATGGCTCAACTCTAACCATAAAAATAACTTCAGACCATGTTTGTCTGAATGAGTGCTACTGTTAGGATAGGGTTGTAAGTTAATGTATAGGGCCAGGGGTAGGATTAGGGTTAGCACATGTGACTAAGGTGAGTAAGTATTGCACACCTCTGGATGTTAAGAAGTTCAACAAAAGTCTTATTTACTGGCTTGTGGCTCTTGTGCCTTATTACATGTAAGCCAGAGCAGTAATAATAAATATAATGGTAATTATGTATATATTTCATAGTATTCCGCCTTTCCCTAACAAACACATGGACAACACTAACTCTATCCCCTAACTTAGGCCTTACTCTAAGCCACAAAACTTGAATATATATACACCACAACGTTTGTGAACATACTGTCAAATTACCATTCCACACACTCACTTTCACATTCTAAAACACAGACGCACACAGACACACACACACAGACACACACACACAGACACACACACACAGACACACACACACACACACACACACACACACACACACACACACACACGCAGGCACACACACGCAGACACACACACACAGACGCAGACACACACACACACACACAGACACACACACACAGACACACACACACACAGACGCACACACACAGACGCACACACACAGACGCACACACACAGAGACGCACACACACAGACACAGACGCACACACACAGATGCACACACACAGATGCACACACACAGATGCACACACACACACAGATGCACACACACACACACACAGACACACAGACACACAGACACACACAGACACACACACACACACACACACACACACACACACACACACACACACACACACACACACACACACACACACAGAACCTATGCCTTTACCTAGCCCATACTTTAACTCTAATCCACACTCATTCCCTCCAAAACATTCAGGAACACACTTTTGAAAAAACTGCCATTCAACACACTCACTCAAACATTACAAAACATTCATACACACAGATACACACACATGCCTGCACACATACACCACAAAACTTTTACTCTTACCTAGCCCTAACACTAATCTTAAGCCAAAAACACTTGAGCACACATGCACCCCAGTCCCACTTACAACAAAACTACTCAAACTTCTTGCTTTCCAAGAATTGTCATCCAACAATATTCACATGGGAAGATAATGTAAATGCAGTCAAAGTGTTGAGCAAGTTGCCACAACACACTGAAAGACAGCTGGTATAGTAGATATGAGTACATGGTGTAGGTCAGAGTCCAGCATTTGTTGCTGAGAACTCTGTCCTCAGTCAATAGCAGGAGCACTTATGTAAGTGGGCCTCCTTTCCATATCAAGACCTCAAGTAGTTTGTCTGGTGTTACTATCGAAAATAACTGCACACTAAAAGCACAGCCCCCTTCAGAAATGGTTGCATTACATTTGCGAAGCTTGATGTGCTCAGGGTAACTGTTATGCATTCCATCACATTTTATAAACACAGCGGTATGATTCAACACTGATTTTACCAGTGCCATAAGCAGCACCTGAAAGCCTTCTCAATGCCCTTAATTACCATTTCAAAAATAAAATGTGGGGGTCCATCACCAACTCCCAGTGTGGGAGCTGCACCACCCCATTCTCACTGTCTAACTGGGCAACCTCAAAGGTTACACCAGCTACGAGTAGAAAACAAATTCTCTTATCATTGAGGTGGCACAACCTCATAGAGAGTATATTTAGAAACTGGAGTTGTTTGAGCAGAGCTCCCATATCTTAGATGCAGTAAAAAAAAAAGGTATTTTAAAAAGCCCTTTCATTACAGACAGCAGTGATTTTACATATAGTAGGGTGTGTGGGAAAATGTGAGTCAGTAAGCCAAAACAGACCTCTCTCTACAAATTTGATTCCTTTTTGTACTACGATGCAGCTGAAGCAGATTATTACATTAAAATATTTAAAGGCCACATGCCTGGTAAATACACAAATAGGTTACTTGTAAGCACACCTTGTGTGGTTGTGTGCTTACAAGTACTTTGTAACTACTTAAGTGATTACATCACTGATGCTCAGTCAGGTTGCAGTCCCTTGTAGTAAAGACACTAATAAAATAAATGAAAGATTTTTAAGTCAAAGTAAACCTAAGGAAATGGTGAAGACATGGGGGTTGGTATCAATGTTAACTTTGTTACCTCAGAAAAGTAAGGTGCAGAGTTTGATTCTCAGATTTGAAGGGGAAACCACTAGGCTTAAAATGGCTCATGAAGGGCAGCTAGCCTAGTAGGTACCTATGAAGATCATATCCACTAATAACCATTAATGTCTAAAATGTAACAAAATGCTTCATGCTCAATAGGCAAAATCCAAATGAAATGCTTGATTTGTGTAGGTATGTGTCCATCCGCAAGCACACTTACGTATGAGACAAAGTAGCACATTTGCCCTCTGATGTAATAATAACGCTATATTTTTGAGAGCATTTGATCTCCTTAATTTGATGCTCCACAATCGAAAGCTACAACAGTGGTGGTCTCATTTTTTTTAACACAATGATGCTTCAGTCCTTTTTAAGGAGCGCTCAGCATGAGTATCTTTTCAAGATTAGCAAAGAAACAGTACAGCCTCTGCAAAGGAATAAAAGGAAGCGAAAAAAAGATTTAAATGAACTGCAGAAACTGGAAGTGAAAATGCGCGAGCACACAAATACACACATGCAAACTTCCTACACTGAAGGAATGAGCTCATGTTTACTGTAAATGTGTTGCTCTTTAGTAATGAATCAGCCATAGGGCACACTTGTTTGTCAGCCTTCGCAGTAGAAATTACACAATGGAGGAGGGTGGCTGTATTATGTAACATATTTACTGTAACTCTTCTCTACTGAAGCCTTTCTAATTAGTGAACTAGGAAAGAATTTTGTATATTCATTATGAAAATGTTTTCAAAAAGTCTAATTTAAAATGTACAGCTACTGAAATCTGTCCCATGCATGTGTTGGCATTTTTCATGAGAATAACTCAGGATAGGAAATCTTTCATGCAAGAAAAGATACTTTGAAACAAATTCAGAGCTAATGCTGTGCACCCAAACACTGACACGCATCGAGAAAGTTAATTCATTTAAGTTTGCTAACTGGGATGCGAGAAGGGGTTAAACTGCCCTACATTCAGCGCTGTCTAGATACATGTCAGAATAGATCTCTTGAACTAGTGATATACCAATTAATGGACCCCCTGAGAGAAAGTGTGTTTGTATGTATATGTATATACAGTGGATATAAAAAGTGTACACACCTCTGTTAAAATGCCAGGTATTTGTGATATAAAAAAAATGAGACCACAATAAATCATTTCAAAACTTTTCCCACCTTTAATGTGACCTATTACCTGTACAATTCAATTGAAAAACAAACAAATCTGTTTGGGAAAAAATATAAAAAATAAAAAACATACGATAAGCTGGTTGCATAAGTGTGCACACCCTTAACTAATACTTAGTTGAAGCACCTTTTTATTTAATTACAGCATTCAGTCTTCTTGGGTAGGAGTCTATCAGCATGTCACGTCTTGACTTGGCAATATTTGCCCACTCTTCCTTGCAAAAGTGCTCCAAATCGTCAAATTGCGAGGGCATCTCTTGTGCACAGTCCTCTTCAGGTCACCCCACAGATTTTCTATTAGATTTAGGTCTGGGCTCTGACTGGGTCATTCCAAAACTTTAATTTTCTTTTGGTGAAGCCATTCTTTTGTTGATTTGGATGTATGCTTAGGGTCATTGTCATGTTGGAAGGTACAATTCCTCTTCATCTTCAGCTTTCTAGCAGACGCCTGAAGGTATTGGGCCAAAAGTGACATGTATTTGGAACTGTTCATAATTCCCTCCACCTTGTCTAAAGTCCCAGTTCCAGGTGAAGAAAAGTACCCCCAAAGCATGATACTGCCACCACCATGCTTCTTAATGGGGATGGTGTTCTTTTGGTGATGCAAAGTGTTGTTTTTGCACCAAATGTACCTTTTGGAATTGTGGCCAAAATGTTCAACCTTGGTCTCATCAGACCATAACACATTTTGCCACATGCTTTTGGGAGACTTGATGTATTGATTTGCAAATTTTAGCTGGGCCTGGATGTTTGTTTTGTGTAAGAAAAGGCTTCTGTCTTGCAATCCTACCACATAGTCCAGACATACGGAGAATATGGGAGATTTTTGCCACATGTAGTACACAATCAGTACTTGCCAGCTTCTTCAGTGTTGCTGTAAGTCACTTGGCAGTGTCCCTGACCAGTTTTCATCTTGTCTTTTCATCAATTTTTGTAGGGATGTCCAGTTATTTGCAATGTCACTGTTGTCCCATATTTTCTCCACTTTTGATGACTGTATTCACTGTGTTCCATGGTATATCCAATGCTGTGGAAATTTTTTTGTACCCTTCTCCTGGCTGATACCTTTCAACAATGAGATCCCTTTGATGCTTTGTAAGCTGTCTGCAAACCATGACTTTTGCTGTAGCAGACAACTGAGTAAATGTCAGGAAAATCCTACTAGGACAGCTGAACTTTATTTGGGGTTAATCAGAGTGTCTTTAATTGATGGCAGGTGTGTACCCAAGAAGACTGAATGCTGTAATTAAATTAAAAGGTGCTGCAACAAAGTATTAGTTTAAGGATATCTGCACACAACAAAGTATTAGTTTAAGCATGTGCACATTTATGCAACCAGCGTATTGTATGTTTTTTATTTTTATATTGTTCCCCTAACAGATTTGTTTGTTTTTCGATTGAATTGTACAGGTTATAGGTCACATTAAAGTTGGGAAAAGTTTTGAAATGATTTATTGTGGTCTCATTTTTTTTATATCACAACAACCTTGCATTTTAACTGGGGTGAGGGTCTAAGAGTATATCTCTAAAACAGGCTACCCAATTTCATAGGCAGCCAGACGCAAGTTGTATACAAGTTCATAGAGTACTGATATAAAACTTAATGGATTCCAGGAAAAAAAAAAGTGTGTATGTATATGTCTGTGATTCTCTGTGTGTACTTCAGTAAAGTAGGATACAAAGGCAGAAGCATATAACTAAATCATTACTATGCCCTTGTATTGTACACAGGGTATGCAATCTATCATATGCCTTAGTGTTACTATGAGGGCATAAACGCATTAAAGCATTTTGGAAAAATGGTCAAAAAAATTATGCCTGCACATAGTTTTGCAGAGAGGTGGGAAGACACAAGAAATTAGCAATATTAGGAGATGCCATGTGTTGAAACAAAAATACATTTCATGTAAAAGTACTTGTTCTATGAGTAAGTAGGATTTCTAGCCTGTTCCTTTACGAGCTAATAAATTACAGTCACGCCACACAAAAGCAACACAATTCAAAACACCAACCCAGGCCCATTTGTTAAATATTAAATTATACTAAATCTGCTCAAAGCACTGGTAACAATTTAAAATGTCCCACTTAACTAAAAAGTGACAAAACTCCTATATTAAACTTACTTTATTGAAACAGTATAAAAATGTTTTGTTAATCACCCCTTTTTCAGTCTAATGGAAATGCATGTTGAAAAGATGGCCTTGCACGCATACTATGAATTAGCTGTGGAGTTCATTTGTGAAAGTAATGTCAGTTCAGCTACAGTACAGGAACAATGATTAATTTACAATTCAAACCAGGATAGTCACTGACTGCCAGTTTGCATCTGGACTCTAAATGCAGTGAAACAAAGATTGAGCATCGATTTTTCAGTGTTTCTACATATATCATGGCATTCGATGAGTCAGCTGTCATGATGCAGTTTCTCAGTTGTTTGCCCTTATGTTTTTGGGCTATTTTTAATAAAGTACTTCATAACCTTCTTATTAAATCACTGCCCAAATAAATTAAGAGTTTCCTAGCATGATATTACTTTGGGGCAGCATGCGACGCATCCATAGATTTTAAAGTGACACCTTCACACATGCACACTGGTATACACATTAACGTCTGTGAATTTAACACTCAGCTTTCCTGCACTGACACTGAGGTTAAAAGTTTGTTTTTTTAACTTCGTGACATCAGTGTGGAACGGATGTGTTTTAGAAGCAGCTGAAATTATTCCCTGATGGGCAAATCTGTTTGATAGTTTAGAAACCATAAAAATGTATAAATATACAAATACCTCTGTATTATTAACTAGGCTACAGTGAGTCTTCCAGATCAGAAAACTCCTAGACATCTTTGTATAAATGTTCTGGACACTGGACATAGTCCTAACAATCTTGAGTCCTCTGCAAGTGGTCACATACAGCTCACTAACCATGCCTGCAAGATTTTCTAGAGTTTAGTCAGGTACTTCTGAAGACCCTGCACGTCAGCAGCATATGTGAATATGAGATAAGGAAATAACTACTACACTTTTTTTGCTTCCATGGTTCCAAAACAATGAATTGTATTTTTGAGACACACTTGCAAATCAACCTTTTATTTCAACATTGCATTTTAACGAAGTCCAGTAAAAAAAAAAAAAAAAAGATGGTGAAAAAGCATCCACATTAATTATGAAGTTGTTTGTTACACTGACAGAAAAAAGCACTAAACATGTAGATAAAACTCTGTGAGGACAAGCATTTTTGTGTGTGCGAACCAGCTGTAGGCTTAATATTAAGAATTGAACACTGTCCCCACCCCATGCCCCCCAAAACGCATTCCTCATAACTGTATAATATAAAAAATAAACCACCTCCAGCTTAATAGCATAACTAAACTTAATTTCAGAACATAATTTGCTTATAGCTTCTCTAAGGCTCAGACAGAACTCGTCCATACTTGTGAATAGGTAATTAAAACATTTAATATTAAGAAATTGTTAAAAATGTTTCTCTGATTAAAACATATTTGTAAACAAACCATGAATAGGCAAAAATAACTAGGTGCAGCATTCGGCCCCATAGTATTGCTGTTAAACTGGTAGTAAACAGTATTGCCATAAAAATACATATTTGTTAAAATCTTACCCATGATGCCAATGTCTATATTTATAAATCTGGTATTGTGGTCCATAGTATTACCCTTAAAAATCCATTCCAAGTGTAGGCAGTAAAGAAATATTTACATAAGGAATAACATAACTATAGAACTAGAACAATACCTATCACTTACATATGGTTGTCTCAATAAATATAGTTATTCCCCTAAACTGGTAAAAAATAAGTGCACAGTTTAACTAGATACAAGATGCTATTAAATTTAATAGACATGCTATAGGAATAGTGCTGCATCTATGATGAGTAATTCATAAGTCAAAGTAACAATATAAACTGGAAGCTAATGATTATCCTTCTTTGAATTCTGTATTACCCCCATAATGCAGCAGAATTGAGTTTTAACTGAATCCACCAATTACTTCATAATATGCATGCAATATCTACTTTAATTGGACTGTAGAAGGAGCAATTCCCAAATGTTTTCTGATTTTTAAAAAATATGTTGAATATAGAATGTTCTACATTCAGAATACATGTAATACAGAAATGGTCATATTTTGTTTTATTAAATTGAATGATTCTTAGTTAATAAAATGACTTCCTAATTCAGTGTTCACTCGGTTAAAAGGACTAAATATTAACAAATGACCTCTGTTACTGTAAGGTTGTAATGCTACTCATTTCACAGAGCTGTGGTTAGCACTAGAAATGTCATATCCCAAAACAAGAAGTAATCTCCATGAAGGAGTGTTTCAAGCCTATGACAGCTAGCAAAGAGAGAGAGAGATGGCAACAAAAAACTAGGCATAAGGGCATAAAAATGCAGTGAATGGCACTGCAGCTAGGGAACAAAATAGACAAACCGTTATTAGAACTAAACCGTGAACGAAACTGAGGAATCCCAAAGTGGTACAATGAGCTATATCTCATCATCACCTTGTAATAAGTGAGGGGGTGCGAGCAGTCTCAGCATTTCGTTTTTGGTCATCATTTAGATTAGTATAATCAACAGGCTGGTATCCAAGTTTTTTTGTTTTTTTTTAACTCTGTTAATACTGTGATTAGCACAGGGAATCATTGGGTAGGCTAATTATACGCTGCAAAAAATAAATCTTGATGATATGGAAGATTCAAAAGAAACATTTTTTGTACTACAGTTTATAATAATATAAGTATACTTTATATCTTAAGTGGGTAAGGAAAGATGTTCAAAAAACGTTTCCACTACTACTGGGGCCCAAGGCCAACAAAGCAACTACAGGCATATGACAATGCACCAATCATTATCAACTCCCTTTATTCTACTTTACTTGGGGTCTGGGTGTTGTGTCAACTGATATCACTTCTCTCAATTCAGAGCCAATCTCTTACCTTGAACAGTCATGCCCAACTGTTGCAAGCCTTCTCAAATGCAGTCCATTCATTTCTTGGCTGGACATCCTCAGCTCATTTTGCCTTTACCAAATTATCTTCTACTTTCCTGCACATGTGACTAATGTACTATATCCTGTTCTTTTTGACCTTACCTACAACTAGGGCTGTTCTGGCTTTCAATTTAATGTCCTCATTTTTTCGTCTGTCCCACAGTGTGCATCCTACCTCCCATTTCAGGCAATTTATCTGTGTCAGCTCAAGCTTCCCCAACTACTCTGCCTTCACCGATCAGATTTCTGTACAGTACCATAGTACTGATCACACCACTGGTTTGTACAAATTACTGTTCAGCGTCTTTGATATTCTTCTATCAAATGCCTAACCCTGACACTATGCCAGTTGGCTGCAGCACCTCTGATTCTAGCTCTGATGACCTCATTCAGATTTGTATTCTCTTCAACTACACTTCCCTGATATTTGAAGATGTTTTCCTGTTTCATGTCTTTCTAACCCTAACTTTAGACCTAATGCAAAGACTAACCATAATAGCAGACATGTTTTGGTATTGCTGGATCAGGAATGTCTTATTCAGTTTTATGTTACATTTTGTATTTCCTCTTCAGCAGTTTTACTGTCAGTAAGGTCCATTTTGGTTTGGGTTAACTCTCTTTATGTGGAAGT
Source organism: Protopterus annectens (assembly GCF_019279795.1). Lineage (NCBI taxonomy): Eukaryota > Metazoa > Chordata > Ceratodontiformes > Protopteridae > Protopterus > Protopterus annectens. Next base: position 613,574,609 of record NC_056750.1, on the reverse strand, counting down.
ATATGACATACAGCTAAATACTCAAAACTCAAACTACACAACATCAAGCATAACTGCTCGAAACTGAACTGATCAACTAAACAAAAAATTTACTTTTTTGTGCTTCACCTCTTTCAGTTTCTGGTGCTTGCATACATCAACTCTGGCATCACACTACAGTAGGGAAAGGGAAAATTCCCTGATCCCCACTGTTCTGCTATCTTGACAGAAAAAAGCTGGTAATGTGCAATCAGATCTACCTTTTTTTCTGTTCAACCACTTGAATTATTGATCATGTGTATGCCACATTTATATGTCTATATATTTATATCTATAGCTATATAAAACACATCACTTATCTTTTTGATAATTCAATCTATACTGTAAAACTGAACTGTAGTACTGTTATTTGGTTGATTTTATCATTTAACAAACCTAATTATTATTTACATCTCCTTTGTTAATTAGATTTGTCTGAAAAGCTCTTTCTTTTTTTTTTTTTTTTTGTTAATTCTCCAAAAACAGGTTTGGAATTAATGCATTAATATGATCATTTACTATGAGAGCAATGCTTAAGTGTAATTCCACTTTTCATACATATTTATCTAAGAAACTGTGTAGATATGATTTCACCATATAATAGTCAAATTCAAATGTTTTTGTGTTTAACCTTCTACGTGTACTATAACATTAATTAGCAACAGGGAAAATAAGTTGCCCAAATAAACTACTGTGGTTGATATACAAAATATGTTGTAAACTCAAACATGAAACAATATAACTTCAGTAACATATTTACATTACTGTTATTTGGTTAATGTTCAAGATTAAATGAATCTTAGCAAATTAGATTGACATACTTGAAAATGTGGGAAAAAAAGTACATTATAACATTAGATATCAACAAGCAATAAAAAGTGCGATCTGAAATTGTTGTAGTTAATATATAAAATGTATATAATTTTTTTGTCATTGCCATGAGTATAACTTCAGGAACATGTTTTAATAAGTGTATATCATTTTGATACACACAGAAACTCCCAACAGACAAGATGAGAGCTTGTTTACCCTACTGTGAGGTATAGTTTAGTGATGACAGTTACGGCAAGGGATATACGTACTTGATTTGCTAAAAAAGTAGCAAAAATTTTTATCAACATATTGCACTCCTCGTGAATAGAGTTGAGGCATCTCTCTCTCTCTTTGTATGTATGTATGTAAATATTTTTTTTCACTAAAAACAACTTGTAGCAACGCTTCATATTTTTTTGCAAGGACCTTTTCCATCTTGGAGAAAAACAAGATATCAAGTTAATTGGTATAGAGGGTTAAGGCTGTGAACTCTAGTTCATATGGTAAAGGGTGTGATTCCCTCAGCCATCATTTGCCTGCTGTGTGACCTTGACCAAGTCACTTATCCAGACATTTCTCCCGGGTTGCCCCTGACAAGGGATTGTGTGCCCAGTGGACTTACCTGCTTAACAAACGGCATTACTATTATTATTACTACATCACAAAAGCACCAGTTTTTGTTAGAATATCCCCAACCTACTGAGGAGAATCAAAACATACACAAGTGTTTTTCCTGACTATTATGAGACCCCTAGGAACATTCTAGATCTGTAATGTGAGGCTCGAGTCAGGAAATATGGTACGGTTACGATCACAGAAACTTGATATAGCCAAAGGAAGTCTCCACTGCACAATTAATGACTTATTTCAAAATAAACTATTTCGGACTAACTGGTACTGATCTTTAAGCTTAATGGCTCTATCGGTTTAAACCTTCAAGCAAGCAGTAACAGAGAAAGTTTCCCTTCTGTTTTAAATTTGGACCAAGGAAATAAATGGGGCATAAATGATAAGGATGCAAATTAAGCTGCTAATAGCATTCAAAGACATCCAGACATTAACTGATATATTAAATCAGTTTTTTTACAATAGATATTGTTGCATTTTACAGCACTTTGCATTAGTCATTCATGCAATGTAAATGTTGCAAGATACACGGCGAAACATGCAGACCTATAAGGATATTGTTTAATAAATATCTACAAATGTATCAAGTTTGCATCAATGGTACAGCAAGACCCTGTGCAGCTGCCTCACTACTTTACTGGTCCCAACCCTTCGCCTGCTTCTCCTGTCATCCTCAGGCACCCTGGAAAGCTTATTTTGATTTGTACTTTCCTCTATAAGGCAGTCTGGGGTCTGAAAACTCTGTCCATGAAGTATTATTTTAAGTCGGTCTTAAAACTTCTCACATTTGGCTGCCATCTGTGAAACCTATGATATCTGCTGACCTCCCCCATAATGTTATTTGTTCTACTAGTCCTCCACAAATGCGAGGAGTCCATGACATGCCTCTCTTCTTTTTTCCATCTTCTAATTTGCAGAAACCAAACAGAGATTTTTTCACATATACCAGCTTCACAACTACCATAGCAATATTCTGCCACTAATAAGCAAACGAGCTTGCACACACAAACACGTATGCATGCCAGCAATTAGATATGCATACCACTCGTAATGTGGCTTTATAAATGCTGCACCATAATTAGGTGACCTACTCATGGGTCAAACCCCTTGTTGTGCATTCTGCCAGGTGACCTACTCATGGGTCAAACCCCTTGTTGTACATTCTGCCAGGTGACCTACTCATGGGTCAAACCCCTTGTTGTGCATTCTGACAGGTGACCTACTCATGGGTCAAACCCCTTGTTGTGCATTCTGCCAGGTGACCTACTCATGGGTCAAACCCCTTGTTGTGCATTCTGCCAGGTGACCTACTCATGGGTCAAACCCCTTGTTGTGCATTCTGCCAGGTGACCTACTCATGGGTCAAACCCCTTGTTGGACATTCTGCCAGGTGACCTACTCATGGGTCAAACCCCTTGTTGTGCATTCTGCCAGGTGACCTACTCATGGGTCAAACCCCTTGTTGTGCATTCTGCCAGGTGACCTACTCATGGGTCAAACCCCTTGTTGTGCATTCTGCCAGGTGACCTACTCATGGGTCAAACCCCTTGCTGGACATTCTACCACTCTGTTTTGCATAGGACAGTTAACTTTCAAATGAATTTTCCATCCCGGTTATCAGTATGGATGATGCCTGACATGGAAAGCAGAAAGCCGAGTATGCTCCTTCCAGCACTGCCCCAACCATGTGCCATTTGTGTTGTACTCGGCCTTCTTTCTCTCACACTTGGTGCTTCTGAGAATCCTCCTCATTTTCCTGTCCCATTTTATATGAGTGCAGAATACCTTCCATGCACCTCAGAACAAGGAAGGATTTTGCTGATTAGGATCCCGGGGTACATTCTGGATGAACAAAATAAACCGTGGTAGAAAAGATATATTTTCCAGAAAACAAGCAGTATTTTGTTTGTGTCTGTGAAGCTGCTGACACTTTCTTTCCCAAGGTGGTGATAGTTTCACCTAAAGACTTATGAGTTTAGTGACAGAAATGCCAGTAATGAAACTGTACTCTGTTAAACACAAGGACCCTAGGCTGATATTCTTCAAAGGAACAGCACTCAATAATACTTTTTTTTTGTTACAAAGAAGCTAGACAGCAACTCACTCCTCCATTATTAATAATCATGTCCAGAAGTGTAACATCTCTAGAAAAGAAATGGTGTATTTAAACATCGTGCACTTTTGTACTGAAAGGGTTACTTCACACAAAGCAATTCTTAACAAAATATTTACTTGATATGCCTGCCAGAAGTACAGTTTATGTAGCTTCAATAAACAGACTCGATACCTTTCTTAGCAACTACACACAAGTTCTGCAGAACAAGTATGCAACAACAGAAATGAGCAGTCTGTGGCTATGTACACCTTTTTATTGGTCACTTTATACAACACAATTCTAAAAACTTTGAATGCAGTCACTGTGAACAAATCCGGGTACCTTGGCGACTCTACAAAACTACATGAGAAAAGTTTCTTTATAACAATGCTGATGCATTTTATAGAGTGATGCCAGGTGAAGCTATTGTTCTGGCCACTGGTTTTCCCTGCTTTGCCTGCTTTCTCAGTCCATATTTTACAGCCCCTGTTGATTTTAATAGTTTACCTAATCTTTAGCTGGAACATAGATAATTTGTTGACCAATTTTCCCATATTTCTTTTCTACCTCAACCTTATTTTTTATCCTATAGTTATCCAGTTATTGTGTTCATAACTAATTATTAGTTTCACGTTGTTCCTTAATCTCCCTCCCATGTCTTCCATGTAAAATTTAAGACACCCTCTTGTGGAATCTATCTGGCAGTCTTCACAATGGACAGGCAGTGGGCACAGAAGTTGGGTAATAAAGGCGGCATGGCAGACGGGGACAATAATGAGGGCCCGTAACTGTTAACGCTCAGAATACTTGACTTCTATAGTTTCTGTCACGTACATCAAGTGCAAACATTTCTACTTTTTCCATGTTGGCTTAGGTTTATCTGCCAGATTATTTCCTTATTTTCACAAATCCATGTGGCTTTCTTCCAGCCACTGAGATATCTAGCCCAAATGCTGATGCAGTGTGATGTGCCATTTATCAGAAGTCTGATACAGAACTTGGGACCACCAAGACAAATATCAGTTAGATAAGAAATGTGCATGCAGCAGCTGAATAGACTTCCTGTTTTTAGTTTTGGGGTGTTTTTTTTAATTCAATAGTCACTGAGTTATGATTCCAAAGAGGAACCATTATATCAGCTATTAGTCCGAACAGAAATAAACCTATTGTTAGAGTATGTACACAGCCACTCTGATAATATTTTTCTTTTTCTGCATTATGGAAGTCTGTGAGCTAGTAAGAGTCTGATAGCTCATGGACTCAGGAAATCTGGACTTTGTCGTAAGTGGCACACCCCCCTAGAACTAGCAAGACCGTGTCTTTCAAAGGAGTTACCGAGGTTAAAACATACTTCTGTAAAACCAGAAGGATTGCAATGCTCTTCTTTCAGAAAAGCTTAGCAGGTCTTATTTACATTAGGTATTACAAAAAGAAAACTATCTAAAACAAACACACACATCTCAAATATAGCACAAAAGTGCCCTTAATGCACAAACATTTTATCTTTTGATTTACTGAGCTTTTCTTAACCTAAAAGCTCAACACAGTGTGTTGCTTGGCTGTGAGTGACAAAAGAATAAAATATATCACACATTCAAAAAGCATTCTATGATGAAAAATAATCATATGGCTATGATTCCATCTGACAGTGGGTATAGAAGGTCAAACTGAAATGATACAGATGACATATGCATGTCTGAGGTTAAACATAAATGAGATATAGTAGTTTACAGAATATTAAAAAAAACAAGAAATCCAGCAAGGTTCTCTTATTCTATTCACTTTATTAAAAAGGAAAAAACAACAGCATACGAGTATGTTTTCATCTATAAATGCTACATTAGATTTGAATACTGGTCATTTAAATAAGGACCTTACAGACACGTACCACTAAGAATCCAATCATAAGTCAAATCCATGCACAAATTAATAAATTACAAAATAAAACAGAGTGAGATTAAAAACATTGTGCTTGACCAAAGTCATATTAATTTCTTTCTCCTCTGTAGGGCAAGCCCAATGGCTGGTCTATCTACACCCATTTGTTCCATGGGGTGAAAGACAGGCACCCTTGGAATAGGGGTCAGCCCTTCACATCTCATTCATTCCTACTGAAGTAATCTAATTGGCATATTCATTCACCAGTTGCAAAACTCAGGTGGTAGATGTTGTCAAGCTTCCCAGTCCTATAGAGCAGCCTGTCCCTCCCATAGTGCAGCATTCCTCTGTCCATTATGGCAACTTTCTGAGATCCACTGTATATGGCTTGCCACAGTGGGAACGTCATCACATGTTCACTCAGCTACGTGCTTACACTCAAGGATACTGCATAATCATAGGCTCATGCTCCAAAAAAGGAGCAGTACCTATAGCTCTCACTAGGTTTCATCTAAGTAGCAAACCAAAGCTGTCTCCCTTTCCTCGGGGGGGGGGGGGGGGGGGGGCAACAATGGTTACTCCACTGATCTGGAACATAACCAGACCTTTTCCTCCCTTTATGCCAGCAGAGCTGGCTACAGTTAACCCTAATTTAAAAAACATTTGCCTGCTGTACTTTTATCATGTTCCAGTGATACTGTTGGACTGTGCAGTCAATTAATCTTGTCATAAAATAATTGGCTAAACAGAAAAATATAGTAGTGGGGTTGTTCTCCCCAGAATGGCAATATATAATTTATGATGATGTCAAAAAGTACTTCAAAACACAGCATGGTCCGAGCTGAAGGTATTTATAGCTACCCTGCATTTGCCTGATGGCAGAATAAATAATTAGCCTATCTTGTCTCCGTGTTAATTACAGTTAAGATTCTACATTCCAGTCTATCCCTTCACTCCTCTCACTCATCTTCTACCAAATCCTTGCCGTCTTAAATGTTACAGTGGAGTCCTTCAGCACCGACCATTCTAGTAGTCCATTCAATGGGTCTTAACCCTCTTCCTTGAAGAAAACGTCACCCAGACAAAGGAGAAATATATACTATATAGAAATAATATACTGCCGGTGATCCTCTTCTGTTTTTCCTGCTCAGAATGATTCCTTCACATCTTCTCATTATGATTCTGTGCCCACATATTATGATCCCTGAGTCTTCTAGTCTCTGAAGAGAAGAGCTCCTTCCACTGATCTTACCCTTTGCCCTTCCATCCCTTCATATTCTGCACCCTTTCGGCAATTTACCTCAAGCTTCTTTCCAGCAATTTGATTTTGCTCTCCTTGGATGGCTTCCAGAAAAGAAAACAGTATTCATGTTATGGTCTGTCCAGCACGTTATAGTAAGAGCATCACCTCTTTGGAGACTATTCCCCATGGAGATGCACTGCATCATTCTATTCAGTCCTGCCTGCACTGACTTGCTGTGCTCCTGATTGTCCAGTTATGCTTATCTCCAGATCATTTTCTTGCACTTAGACTATCATTTCCACTCTCCCAACTATATACTGTTATGATCTGATCTTGTAGTTTGTGTTGTCTGCAATTAACCTCAGTGCACCCTTTCAATCCATTTGGCTAGTGACTCCAAATGTATTCTTAACTTCTTACTTCACTCATTATCCACTGTGGAACCTAATACTTGTAATACTTATTTATCAGAGAAGATGCTGATCCAGCTTTTATTCCCTTAGATGTGCGTGAAACAAACACACAAAAATGCTAGACCAAAGGGTGACCTTTGCCTAAATTCACTATTCACTTTCCTGATTGCTGACACTGTCCCTCTTGCCACAACATTGTCTCTTGCTGGCTTTTCTGTGATTAACCACATCTTGCCTAGTTGAGAAGCAATTACTGACAAAACATTACATAAGCATGTTACATCAAAAACTCAGTCAATCTAAACAAATTTGACATATATCACAAAATCATTTTGCAGGTGAGGAAGTTCCCCGTCAGACCCCAATGTAGTAGCAAGTCCACCAATCTCAGACCTTAGTATTTATACTAACTCTGAGGTTGCACAAACATAGAGGAAAAGAAACAACATGTAAAACAAAGTTAAAACTCAGCTTTTTCCATCTCATCTGTCTTCTGCAACGAGAAATGAACATTCAATGTCTGTGACTTGTTTGTGCCAATATACAAAACAGCATGACAAACTGCAGTGCTCAGGTACTACCATTCAGCCATGCAGTGTTTAGTTTTGCTCTCACTCCTCAACTCTAAGTTGTCTTAACAGGAACATGACAGGTTTTTGATGTTAATCTAAGCAATAGACAATACTGCAACAGAAATATTGTTGAAATCCTCTTTCAGAGAACAATATTGTTTGCTCTTTATCCACTGCTGTGTGACCGTCCAGTTTCTACATGTAAGTTTGGAGGATGGGAGGTCTTCTCCACATAGGGGGTGAAGGTGGTTTTCCCCCATTGATAAATAATTAAACAATCAAAATAAAAACATAAATAAATACTCTCTGAAAGTGGCTTTCAGACATAGTTTTTGAATGTATTATTCAAATTGCATTGAAGAAATCTTCATGAAGCCATCATAATATCCAGCTCTGTGGGTGTGATTCAAAGGCCACAGTTAAGTCCTGGCAGACCATGTCTAACAGTACTCTGATATCACTTTCCTCTCTAACCCATCAATAAACCTGCATCCAGTTTGGTAAGACTGCTACTTCTGGCCATGAATCCTTTTTTACCTGTTTTCCTGGAAATTCATGCTCTCTGGGAAAGCAACCAACCTTCTCCTGATTTTCTTTACGTTCACTGCTGTTGGACGACCAGGCTTGTAATTCCTTGTATTTTCCTGTTCCACACACACATAAGAGGCTACCATGCCTGCTGATTTGCAATGTCACTTCTGTGGTGCCACCATCATGGGATCTGCTAGCGTACACATTTCTGTGGACCTTGAGAGGCAGCTCATCGAGTCCCTTGTGCTCTTTTCCTTCCTTAGGGAACCGGTATCTGTCCTCTGTCCTATCTTACAAATGGCACTCACTTCTTAGTCTACTTCACAAAGGGTGAAATGCATTGCTTCCCCAATATCTCCCCTTGATTGCCGTCCCGTTTTTGTTTTGTTTGACCAGGTCTGTCCCTACTTTCCTTCATTCTGCCATTTTCATAAAAACTTTGTTTTCCCCCTTTTTACCCGTTCTGCAAGCTTCCTTTCTGTCGGTGCCTTTCCTGTCTACCTCTTTTTCCTGCCTGGCTCCTTGTACTGGATCTCCTCACCCTACCCACTCCCTATGCCTCTTTTGTATACCCATGTATTAGCATTACCATCATCCAGTGTACCACAGCTGGCCTTCTCCTCTTTTATCCTTATTTCCCCTTTCTGAAATACTTGGTCAATGTCCTCTGACTCTCTCTTCTTCAGCTAATTATAATCAGGTCCCCTAAATCCCACACTATCAACTTTTCCCTTATGCTCTTATCCCCCAACCACACGGTGGTGAATGGCATCTTTATCTCAACATCCTTTGGTTAGGACCACATCCTGAATTTTACCCTCATTGGTACACTCCTACACTGGTAGGCTGAACCTTTCATAGACCAAAACGTCTGTCAGCTTCTACAATTTAAATATTTTTTATTTATATTTGTTTACTGGGGTAGTGTACTGATCAATACTAGTTTCAGGCTCAGCCCTGTTGAAATACAAAACAGTTCACAAACAAAAATTACAGAAATGTAAGTAATAACTGAATACTTCAGACTAATTACATAGAAACCACTGTATGTGCATTCTAGTGAACAAGCAGAGTGCAATGTGCAATCAAGCAGTGTGTAATACACTATATATACATTAGTTTCTAAAGTGGGTCAGTCTTCTGTGATGATTGAGAGAGGAGAAGAGACTCTAGAGTTCAGAATCTCTCACTCTGTATTTTGTCGGCTCTGGGTCCCCCACAAATACAATACTCTTCCTATTACTTTACTCCTTTAATCTCTCCTGCTGTACTTCATCATCTCTTGATCTGCCTGGGGATAGATATACTGTTCCATCTCAATAATGGAATTACCCCCTCATCATCTTTCATTGGGTGGCAATCCTGCTCCCCTCTAACCTCATATTTTAATGCTATCCTGTCTGTAGATCTTAGTTCTACAGACATCCCTCCCTTTTCTGCCATTCCTGAGCAATCTGTACTCAGCACTGGAAAAGTCCAGCTCAATGATCATGATTTTAAACACAGATGGACAGGGAAAGGGAATGCAGCCGAAGTATAAATAGGATAAGTACTTTAGGGAATGCAGCCGAAGTATAACTAGGGTAAGTACTTTAGGGAATGCAGCCGAAGTATAAATAGGATAAGTACTTTAGGGAATGCAGCCGAAGTATAACTAGGGTAAGTACTTTAGGGAATGCAGCCGAAGTATTACTAGGATAAGTACTTTAGGGAATGCAGCCGAAGTATAACTAGGGTAAGTACTTTAGGGAATGCAGCCGAAGTATAAATAGGATAAGTACTTTAGGGAATGCAGCCGAAGTATAACTAGGGTAAGTACTTTAGGGAATGCAGCCGAAGTATTACTAGGATAAGTACTTTAGGGAATGCTGCTGAAGTATAAATAGGATAAGTACTTTAGGGAATGCAGCCGAAGTATAACTAGGATAAGTACTTTAGGGAGTGCAGCCGAAGTATAAATAGGATAAGTACTTTAGGGAATGCAGCCAAAGTATAACTAGGGTAAGTACTTTAGGGAATGCAGCCGAAGTATAAACAGGATAAGTACTTTAGGGAATGTAGCCGAAGTATAAATAGGATAAGTACTTTAGGGAATGCAGCCGAAGTATAAATAGGATAAGTACTTTAGGGAATGCAGCCAAAGTATAACTAGGGTAAGTACTTTAGGGAATGCAGCCGAAGTATAACTAGAATAAGTACTTTAGGGAATGCAGCTGAAGTATAAATAGGATAAGTACTTTAGGGAATGCAGCTGAAGTATAAATAGGATAAGTACTTTAGGGAATGCAGCTGAAGTATAAATAGGATAAGTACTTTAACATGAACCATTAACCCCCATCTGCTGTATCCAGCACCTGTGGTGTTAATCAATCTGAGATAATTAGGATCATACTCAGAGCTTCATATCAATATGTCACACAGCTGGCCTCGTACCGTTCAACCTCTTAGAGCAAGACATCTGGACACAGCCATAAATGAAAGTCAGACAAAGGACCAAAAATAGAGACGATTTAAATACTGTTCTTACAAACTTAGAAAGTTGCATTAACAGGAATTTTCTGAGGAGTATGAATTCTGTAACTCAAATGTCTGTCATTATTTTCTAACTTCAATCCTTAATGATCTGCCACTAATTTGCCAGAAAACCACAATTTTATGAAAAATGGAACAGAATTATGAGGCAAAAATCTGGACATTCTGCAAAAATCTGTACAGATGAGAGGTATGGCTGGACTATTTTACTTTTTTTTTCACTTGAAGATAAAAATACCCTCCTTAGACCTTTTAAGCTAGCAATAAAACAAGAAGGCTCATTAAAAAGACAGAATATGCAATATTTCAACAATGCAATACTGTCCAGTGTTAAATAAATGCATAGCAATCTTATTAAAATACCATAAGCTTTAATTCTTACACATACAGGTAGGACATTTTTGGATATACTCTTAAAATTAAATGCAAAACATTATAGGACATTGGGGTGAATATCAGCCAATATCTTTGAAACTTTAATACTGACATACATAAAGCAGGATCTCAACTTTTTTTTTTTAAATAAATGTTTTGTTCATTTCTAAGATGTAACAGCATGTTATTGTGCTTACTTATTGAAACCTTTCTAAATACTCTACTCTCCAGTAAGTTATAGAGGGACCATGATTTAACTAAAATCTTGAACCGTGATGTGTTCAGTTGATTGTTTTACCACATCAAAAAGGAAATAATTCCGGATGTGTTCCTAACTAAGGCAGAATGGTTCACGGACGTTCAGATTAAGATTGCACTGGCGAATACTGATTATGTCACTGAATGGCTTAGAGAGTGAGATAGTTAAGATCGCAAAATAATGATATTAGATTTTAGGATATGGTTGTACTGAGCAGGGGAATGGGTCACGGATGGAACAGGACACTGAATGAAAACTGATTGACTTAACATGGGAATGCCTCAGGGATTGATTGCCCCAGCTATTAACATTTTGCATATATCTTGACTTTGTAAATTTGTTATAACAATATAGAATTATTTAAATAAGCTACAGGGCGTTCAGTTCACTGAGCAATATTTTCATTTGGGTCCAGCTTTTTTAGGAGATTTTCAGATTCAGATTTCACAGGAAATCCAAACTGTAATTTATTCTTAAGAGTTTTAATGGCTTGCTACATTTAAAAGAACCTGTTTTTGATCTTCAACTTACAGATGGCGGTGTGCCACACTGGGAAACAGCCCAGAGCATAGAAGAGTTAGCTAGAACTCTGCTTTATATGATGACTTGTTCTCCTTATTAGCTTTGTTTTTGTTTACAAGCTTTGAGAGACTAGTTGTTGTATCCATTTTATTAAAGTTAGTGTAAAAAGCCAAATAAGACCAGCAATTAGGGCCAAAGATAGAGCCTGCAGAGGGAGAAAGGAGGCTGTGAAGTACATTATAAGGTAAGGGAACCAGAAGAGCAACAAAGGTGGTAAGCACAGCCAAGATGCAAAATAAAAGGGAGTAAAAGGAGGAAGGAAGAGGTAGACCTGGTCAGGCTATGCAAAGATGGGAGGGAGATCACAGTCAACTGAGGAAAAAGCAAAGTTACTGCAAGATGTCCTTAGAGATAACATATATATTGAACCAAAGGACTACCACCCAGAATCCTCATGAATCAGGCCAGTGTGCTGTTAGGTTCCCCCATGCAGAGCTTCACCACATCAATGGGTATAGAACCGCTTGAGGAGCTACACCACATGTGGCACCACTCTACATGAGGGAAGCAGAAAACGTTTTGGAAAATGACAGTCTGTAAACTTTGTAGCTGAGGTAGTGAAAGTCAAAGATTCTGGCCAGAAAGGCTGGTAGTGTGCAAAAGAAAAATATATCCAGGGCAAGAACTAGCATGAGACCATAATCAGAAAACATTATTAGTTAGACCTAACCTAGTTTGTGAATGTGTTACAACCAAACCTGATATGTCTGTACCAGGAGACAGTCTATCTGAACTTCAGCTAGGACTATAACACAGTCCCATAGAAACAGTGACTATAGCAACAGGAGAGGCTGATGTCAGGACTAAAAGAGGAACTGCACTATGGCATGACAGAATGTTCTTCTCAACCTTGCATGACCAACCAATGTCAGTAATAAAGAAAGTGAACACTGAAGAACTACATGGGTCTGTTGTAAACCCAGTACACTTTACTATAGGCTTATTTTAGACACATCTGAGGAAAAACAGCACTAGAGCTACCTATTTACTAATGACACAGTCGCAGCAGTGGGATCTATGTGCAAAGTCTAGCTCAGGACTTGGAAAGGGTGACCAAGAGGCAGTAAGGTGGCAGCTAAGGTCAACAACAGGCAACTATTAAAATACTGCACTAGGACTAATGCAGTTCTGGCATGGAGGATCATCAGAGGGAGTGAAATGATGACAGGACAGAAAACATTTCTGAGGTGCCAATCACATATGAAATGGACTAGATACAGAGGTAAAGGCAGCAGAAGAAGCAAGAGACTGAATGCTGGGGTACATAACTGATGGACAGACTTCAGCAGCAAAGTAGTAACATTTCTTCCTTATATTTCTGTGGTCAAACCAATCCCTGAAAGTTGCAAGAAGTTCTGAGGACCATGCAAGGAAGAGAACATCAGGTTTCTGGAAGAAGTCCAGAGCAAAGCAACCTGAGTGATTTGCAGAATAAAAGAGAAAGTATATGACTAGGATTTAAAACAGAAAGAAGCACTTCTCTCAGGGGACCACAAGGGGCATGATATTGGCCTAAAATATTATGCTGAGGAATTATAAAAGTGTAAATTTGAAAAAGAAAGAATAAAAGGGGACGAGAGGGACTACTGTCATAACACTGTGGGGACAATCTAATTCCTGACTCCCAAAGTTTTTTGTTTTTTTTAATAACTGAGAGGATTGAGGACACATGGAATGTGCTACCTGAATGGATGATGGAGAGGCAATACAGAAATGCACACACAAAGGGATGGCGAGGTGGGAAAGGGGTAAAGTAAGTATTCTGAGGCAGGGTGGTAAAAATAGTGAAGTTGTACCTACTGACCTTTTCTACAAAGGTCAATTTTGTAGTACTTTAATCATGTAGCCTCTGAAAATGATCAAATAAGCCACTTGCATTTAAAGCTAAAAATACTTTCAACACACCAGAGTAAGAGAACTCAGCAGCATGCAGACTGCAGCATTAGAAGAAACAAAAGCTAGTTTGCCACTCATATACCAGGAAAATCATGTTACACTGAGCCAGAATTTTCTTTTTATAACAGCCAGAGAGAAGGAAAAACACAGATGAGCAGGCAGATATCTGAGATGGAATTGTAATAAATGCCAGTTATACACAGCTTAACAAATTTAAAGCCCCCCCCCCCCCACCGCGCGCCCCACATGCTAGAATAGTATCCTGAGGCAAACACAGCTGGCCAATCAAAATAACATGAATGAATAAATAAATAATATCCTGTTGTTGTGCCTATCTGGACAAGAACCCTTTCTAAAATAATAGGAACTTAAAAGTCAACAAAAGTATTTTTAAGAAAAACGGTAGGAAGGAAAAGGGCTTGTTATCGTTTCTTACTTGACAAGAACATTCACTGTCTTCTTTTGTAACGAGTAAAAAACACTAACAAATCATAACACTAAAAACAACACAGGCATTATCAGATATCTTTTAATTTTTTTTTATAAACAATAATTTCATTCTTTTCAGCTTTAGGAAGGAGTGTTTTGTATTAACAGACTGCAGTTGCTGGGTAACTACCTAATTAAAAATGGCAGCTTCTATGAAACAGTAATTTGCCTTTCACCAGGGAAAGCCTACATTTATCATTGTTTTAGAACAGGAACTTAGGCTGATTAGTCCTGAGGATTATCATGTTAAGCGTAGGAACCTCATTGGAACCATAACAAGTATAGGGTAAAACGGAGTATGCTGTATTCATAAGCAGGTTACAGCACGATTCGATGGCTTTGCTGTGGTGGTGGTCAGTCCTAGGCTGGAAGTTCAAGCACACTCAGAATGCATTTAAGCAGTCGTGACTGTGCCTTTGCAGCTTCTTTAATGACAAACACTATATGAAGACATGAAAAAGATATTAAGCATATACAGGAGACATGGAATTTTTGCATCCATCTGAGCTACAACCATCTCCGTCAGATGGGGCCTTAGTTTAACGTCTCACTCAACAGCATAGTACCCTTCTTATGCTGCATTGCAGTGTCAGTACTGGAAAATTAATCTGCTTGGTATGGGAAGAGAACCTACAGCCTTCTGATCTATATGCTATCTGTTGAGCTATTGAGACTTTGTAATGGCTTATGGGCCTGAATGCTGGTACCTACAAACTTATAAAGTCACAATTTTGACAATAATGTGGACTCTAAAGGAAAAGTCTTCAAATGTCATGATACAGATTGTAGCACAACAGTTGCAAATGCCCATAGTTTCTCAGATCTAGAATCACTGTTTTCTAGTTTATAAAATAATCTTAAGTTTTGTATCTTACAATAGATATAGTCAACTGTCATGTGGTGATAAGAAAGATGAACCTCCAATAATGGAGGGTGTCATTCTTTTTTTAAAAAAATTAAAGGTCTCTCAAAATCATAGAAGAAGCAACATTTATTTTAAGTTTATTAAAAGAATAGCCAGGCAAGGAGGTAAATTTTGCTAAGACAGCAAACAAATTATTGATTCCTCTCTTGACTGAAATGTGCATCATTAAATCACTGGAAAACACAGAGTTTAAATTCCTTTCTACCAGTGATGATCTCTCAAGGTTAACATTCTCAATGTTATAGCATGGGGTTCCAAATACAAAGCAAAATGGAACAGGGGATAACAGAAATGTCTGCTTGTCTGTCTTGTATGCCTCACTAGGAAAAAATTGATGAGATAGGTTTACTGATATATTGACTTAAGTGGCAGCTCCAATAAAGAAGTCTATCATTACGTGTATAAAACATGGAAGGAAACCTATCATCCATTTTATTCTACTAAAAACCTTTCTGGGAGCAAAACACACAGTTACGTAGGGCAAATTCAGGTTTGCTGTATATTGAACCAGAAGGGATTTTACAATATTTTCACTGCTTTGCATATTTCTTACAGAAGCACACAAGTTTAAGTCTATAAGACTTAGAACCAGTAGGGCCAGCCATAAAAAAGTTATAGTTACTATTCAAGATGGAACTAGGTATATACAAAATAGGAAATACTGTTCTTTATTTTAAAAATCATGGAGATAATTGATTCTTTATATCTCGGCAGAACTTCCAGCATCTCAAGTACCCAGTTCATAACTTCCACTTAGCAGAGTGTTGAACACTCACCTGCTAGAAGGTAGAACTCAAATGGTTTCCCTTCTGCTCCCCTTGATGTGCTTCACTGTTGTTTTCTTAGCATATGTTACAGCCCATACAACATGACAAGAGTCATAATACTGGCTGCCCGAGCTGGAGTCAAATGCAGAAGCCCGGGCTGATTCCAAATCTGGGGTTCTAGGACTATAATCCATTTGGACATCATGCAAAGAGGAATGCTTGGTGCTACAGAAATCAACAAACCCTAGCAGAAGTTCACAAAGAGAAATACACTTGGATGTAAACAGAATTTGCTACTTGGTTACTATTCTGACTACCATTTGCTACCAAAGCTACAAGGCCAGAAAGCACTACCCCCCCCCCCCCATGGGTAGATTTATTTATTTATTTACTAACTAACATTTGTTAACTGAAATATCCAGCTAGAAGGTTTCCTTGTCAGTGGTGTCCCAAGAAGATAATGCCAAAAATGACTACACGAAAACAAGTTAGAGCAGACATCAGTAGTGCAGATAGAGTGAAGCAAAGGGGGCAGCTGCCCTGGTGTAAAGTGACACCATGCGCAAAAAGGGGATAAGGGGCTGAGGATGGATG